>NW_026136732.1:0-80189 GCF_905237075.1 Dicentrarchus labrax
TCGGCAGTGCTATAGTCAACAAGATGACGACAAAGATAATTAGCAGGTGGCTAACAAGCAAACAATTTAAAGCTGAATGATTTTAATATTAACAGAAAATAAGAACAATACACCTTAAATATTTTACCCCTACTATGAGCTGTTCCTTAATTTACATTAGCACTCCTTCAGGAGCATAATACAATTAAACACATTAACCAAAGCTAGCACTTAGCTAGCGATTAGCGGTTAGCACTCAGCTAGCGATTAGCGCTCAGCTAGCGATTAGCGGTTAGCACGTAGACATGGTATTAACATATGGGCCAGAGCAAGGCACAATCAAAATTGCTTTAGGAATTTTCTAGTTAAACTTATTATTATTCTTCCAAACGTTTTTCGGCGCGCTTCTTCTCCCAGAGCTTTTGTCGCACATACACAAAAAAGGTATCAAAACGTGCGGCTCGATGAGGACATTAGTGCTATGACTTTTCTAAGAATTCCGCCAAACGGTTTGCCGATAAATCGCCAAAACCGGTCCAAAAATGAATGGGTGTGTATTGCGAGAACCTCCAACTGAAAAAAACCGCCAGAGTGCGTGACATCATCGCTAGAGTGTGGAGAGAGAGAAAATTTGTCGAAAAAATAAATTTGTAAACTGCTGTAACGGCCACAAATTTCACTCTACAGAAATAATTTATAGATAGAAACGTAGGTAAATCCGTTGGGGTCGCAGTGATACTACTGCTGAAGCTGTCAGACAAATAGTTTTGGCGGGAGACGCACTGATGCGCCAGCAACACCCTCTCACGGCCCCATCTACTCCCATGTTAAAAAGGAGAGGAGGATTCTTGAAACACGCTCGTTGAACCTCTTCTCTCTCAATCTCCCCAGGTCACATTTTTTAACTTTAGCCACTGAAACTCGGCAGTGCTATAGTCAACAAGATGACGACGCTCACGGTCTTTTCGGTTTTCATTTCGGTCGTTCCTGGCCATGCTTTTGAGGGGATACATTTTAAATGTTTCTGTCTCTCTGAGGAGTTAGAGACAGAGAGTGAGCGTGCGCAGCTGCTGTGGGCTCCCCTGATTGCCATGACAACCAAAGCCTGCTCACACACACACACACACACACACACACACACACAGCTAGCTACAGAGAATGACAAGACATTAATAAGCTAGGTAGCTACCTAGCTAAAGATAATTAGCAGGTGGCTAACAAGCAAACAATTTAAAGCTGAATGATTTTAATATTTACACAAAATAAGAACAATACACCTTAAATATTTTACCCTACTATGAGCTGTTCCTTAATTTACATTAGCACTCCTTCAGGAGCATAATACAATTAAACACATTAACCAAAGCTAGCACTTAGCTAGCGATTAGCGCTTTGCTAGCGATTAGCACGCAGCTAGCGCTAGCTTTGGTTACTGTGTTTATGTGTGCTAGCTCTAGCTAGCTAAAGAGAATCAGTAGGTAGAAGAAGGTATTAGAAGGCTAGCTAATTAATTAATATGCTTAGCTTGCTAGAGAGGACAAGCTACTAATGTTCTAGCGCCAGCTAGCTACACAGAACAAGGTATGAATGTGCTAGCACTCGCTAGCTAGAGAGGACAAAAGATTACTGTGCTAATTAAACGTCACAAAAGACACTGAAATTCTTAATTAGCCATCTATTTCAACTTGTTACACATGACACAAGTAATACAGATTTAGTAATGTAATGAAACATCAAGTTAGATTTATTTTGTGAGGAAGAAGACACTCAGACTGTTGTAACTGCCTATGACTGCACAGTAAGAATAGTTTTCTTTCTTAATTATGTATTATTTATTAATATAAATATTGTTATTCATATTATTGATAGCATTACTTATTATTGTTTTTATTATTATTACTATTATTATCATTATTATTATTATAACTACATACTTATTATTCCGACCATTGTGGTTATTACTTATTTAGTTACTTTAGCAATTTTAATTAAACCATGACGCTTCCTGCATTATCCCAGGACAATATTATGCCAAACTCCATTTAAGAAATACCATATATTAACAATTATTTGCGCTTACATAAAAGCACATAACTGTAGAAACACAAGAAAAAACTCATCATATGTCAACAGTCTTCTTGTTAATTCGGCATCAACATAATACATAAATACCAACTTTTTGGCCGACTTTGTCGCATCAACTCGTTACCGGCCTCACTATTTCAGTGGGAGGAGACCGTGGCAATAGATGGAAAAAACAAGATTTGTCATTAAAATACGTGGTTGTTAGTGGATCACGCGGACGCCGAATTAAACACAGGTGTCTCCCCTCATTGTACTGTAAACTACTCGGCAGTGTCAGTAATGTATGGGCCAGTGTCACGGGCCAGAGCAAGGCACAATCAAAATTGCTTTAGGAATTTTCTAGTTTGAATTTCTTCTACAGGGGATCAATAAAGGTACATCTTATCTTTTCTTATCTTATGTTACAAATATATAAATACATCTTGGAAGTTTCTGGTGATTGTTATCTTGTCACATGACAAGGTTTTACAAAAGAATACTTTTGTTGAGTTTGTTTGTGTCAAAGTCAGAGAGCCGTGTCTCTCTACAGTGAGAGGTTTTTGTACGGCGGCTCAATGAGTTTGTATCACTGTGGTGGACTTTTGGTGGAGGAACCAGACTGGATGTTGGTAGTAAGTTTCTACACAAGTACTAAATACAATATTGTAAAGTAATGTTTTATATTCAGTTTTAGGTTGCTTGAGGCTGATAAATATATCTTGTTTTAATTTCAATATGGATTTATTTACGTATTTCTCCTCATTTATGATCGAGGCTAATTCAGAGCAGCTTTTCTAAACATCTCTTTAAACATTCCTGTTAAACTGAAATTCAAACAGCCCAAAGTGTAGAAAAGATAAAACTGCAAACTGTTTTATAAATGTCTTTAAAGATTTGCTTTTATTTTTCCACATTTGTAATAGCTGTTTTTGAATTAGTTGAGATTGAGTTATTAAAATAAAATCGTACAGAGTGAAGATAAAGCTTATAATTTGAAAATCTTCAAAATCTCTTCATTTCGTCATAGATTGCTTCAAGTTTAAAATCTGTTGAAGAGTTTGGCTATAATGATTGAAATCCACATGAAGAACATTTGATTGTAGTCAGTTCATTTTCTGTGTTTGTTCATGTTTCCACTAAATACTTTAAAGTAATGTATAGTTCAGGTTTTGGATGATTTTGATGATACAGTTTTTGATATTTTATTTCCAGTGTAGTTTGATATATTTCAGCTCATTCTGTATGATGATTCTCTCTGTGCTGATATGCATGAGAGGCTTCTTAAAGGGAAGTGAAACAATGTGTGAGTGAGTGACTGGTGGAGCAGAAAAACCATCTGACAGAAACTCCTTAAAGGAGAAAATCAACTCTCACACAGTAAAGGTGTCCAAGTGTCTGCTGCTTGATTGACAGCTGTGTGGTCCCTGTCCTCTAAGCTGATTGGTGTCTCCTAGGTGATGTCCGTCCCACCCTGACGGTGCTGCCCCCTCCAGTGAGGAGCTGCAGCAGGGGAAGGCCACGCTCATGTGTCTGGCCAACAAGGGCTTCCCCTCAGACTGGAGTCTGTCCTGGAAGGTGGACGGCAGCAGCAGCAGCAGCAGCTGGGAGGAGAGCAGGAGCCCCGGGGTGCTGAAGGACGGCCACTACAGCTGGAGCAGCACCCTGAGGCTCTCTGCAGACCACTGGAGGAAGGTGGGCTCTGTGACCTGTGAGGCCACCCAGGGCTCCCAGACTCCGCTCTCAGAGACACTGAGGAGAGACCAGTGTTCCCAGTTCTGACCTGACTCACTGGGACTCTGATACTGGTTTTACTCTGCTCTCAGTCTGCACTCTGCAACTCTGTCTCTCTCTGTCTTTCCTCACTCACTCTATAAATATGTGTGTCATCGATGATGTTTTTCTGTTTGTAATTTCAATTTTTTCATCACAATAAAGACCAGCTCATCGAATCAGTCGTTTCATTTCTGTTATTGTAAAATTAACAGACGTTACTGTCATTGTAGTTCCATTTAATTCACAAGTGTTTTATGGATTATTTGTAAAATCAGATGAATAACTAAAAGAAGGGAAGATGATAGTTTTGTAATGTATAATAGGATATTAATGGCATACAAAGTAATTTTTTGTTGGTGTGAATGAACAGATGTGTGAGATGCTGATAGATTTTCTGACAAACACAGACAGGGTTTAATGTAAGAATGGAAAGAACAGTGGATTAAAAGGATATTGATGTGTAGTCAACATTGAAATTAAATTCATATTGTAATATTTATTTACACGTGTTATCAGTCCATCAGTCAATATAACTTTATTTATCTTTGAGAGGGTAATTTAAGGCAGCAGCTCACTGTTGCTGATGTTATTTCTGATGTGTCTAAATTCAACAAATCAAGTCTGAAATATTGTCATCTCACCACTTCACTAAACTGTGAAGAGCAGAGCTGTGGTCCTGTCCTGAACCCTGAAGCAGAGACAGCAGAGCAGTATCATCTGAGAATCTGATAAAGTAGCTGCCCTCCTCACAGCTTCTGCAGCTGTCGGTGCTAAAAGGTAAAAGGGAGAAGACACAGCCTTCAGGTGAGCCAGTACTGTGGCCACTTACTTAGTGATCTTTTCAGAAATCTTCATAACAAGTGATATGAGGACAACTGTACTCCTGAACTTGTTTATGATCAGTTATCTCAGGAACTGGAACCACATGAGAGGATTTCTATATTCTGGGGATATGATTTGAGTCGACTGAATTTTATAAAAGTTAAGTTAAATATATTTTCTGTGTGTGTTTGTGTCTGTGTGTCTCTCTCTTGAATTGAATTGAAGTGATATGATTGAAAGCTCCACAACAGTTAGTGGATGGATGTTGTACAGAGATTGTCTGGGTATTTCCAACGTCAACCAATAACTTTCAGTCTCAATGTCTTTGTGTGGTATTTTAGTTGCATATAAAAGAAAATGTATTTTTATGTTGATATATTTATATCACGTAGGTCACTTTTGTCTTGTTATGTCTCCAGTTAATCTTTTTTTTGTTTTTTTTATTGGGGATAGGTTTTTTTTTTTTTTCTGGTGTGTCGTGTGTGTGTGTGTGTGTGTGTGTGTGTGTGTGTGTGTGTGTGTGTGTGTGTGTGTGTGTCCTCAGTGAAGTGTATCAGTCTCTGCAGTAGCTTCCAGCTGCAGCAGTCAGTTCAGTTTCTGTTCAGTCTGACTGAGGGAGGTTTTTGTACGACGCTTTTTCACTGTGTGAACACATACTGACTGTTGATGTAATGTTCACTCTGACAGTAGTAAACTGCTGCATCTTCAGTCTGGACTCCACTGATGGTCAGAGTGAAGTCAGAGTTTGATCCACTGCCTGTAAAACGACCTGGAATCCCTGATGCTCGAGTGCTAGTTATATAAATGAGGAGTTTAGGAGTTTCTCCATCTCTCTGTTGGTACCAGTGTAAATAGCTCCCACCATGAACATTCTGACTGGTCCTACATGTGATGGTGACGGAGCCTCCCAGAGCAGAGCTCACTGCTCCAGACTGAGTCACTGTGTACTGGCCTCTGGACTCTGAGGATACAGAGACAAAAACATAAAGCAGCGTCATGGTTTTGTGGGCTTCATTTCAGAGGGACGGATGTTCATAGAGGAGAGGAGTTTGATTCTCTGGACTTTACCTGTGAAGCAGCAGCAGAGGAGAGTCCAGATGAGGACGGAGATCAAAGTCATGTTTTTGATGAGGAGGATTTCTGTGTCTTCTGTTGTCATGAAGGACAGCTGTCAGTCATCCAGTGTTCAACTCTCAGGACTATAAACTCTCCCAGAGCACTGGAGCATGGTGCTGCTGATGCAAAGTGGCTCTCTATGGAAATGTATGAGAGACCATGTTCTCAGTACTGACCGGACTCACTGGGACTCTGCTTCCGTTTTTACCTTGCTACAGCCTTAAATCTGCACTTTCTATCATTCCACCAATTTAACAAATTTGAACAAATTTGAACTTCAGATTATGACATTTTCATTGTCCCAATAATGCCAATGCTGTAAATGCTATACATCAATCAAAAGATATTTTCTATCTTTAGATCAAATAATTTTTCATGGATCCCTGTTTACCAACAATAGATGTCTTATTCCATATTTCCACATGTGCAGGATTATAACCAATGTCAGAATAAGATTTTCATATCATTGTTGATAGTTAATACAATCTGGGAAAAATAGCTAAAAATAATAAATAACATAGCATGAGTGAAAAATGTGCACACATGCTGTTTCATTGGGTTTCCCCATACTGGACACTTTTTGTGTATAATGTGTATGTGCACAACAACATATTAATGTTTATAAAAAAAATGCTGACATATGTTGGAAACTCTTTCTAGTTAAATCTAGACAGCTAAATCTCTCTCAAACATGTGATTGGAGATATTTAACCTCATCTGCTGAAGACTTGGTCAAACCTGCAAAACTGGAATGAAAAGCAATCTAAAATATACAGGCTGAACATGCATGGGCTGACTACCAAACTGCTCTCAATTCAATTCAAATTCAATTCAAAATGGGCTTTATTGGCATGAAAGTTTTTGCCAAAGCAAAAGCATCAAAATACAACACAATAAGTCGAAATATTCAGACAATACACAATATGAAAGATATTTACATTATTAACATTATATTAGTTATATACAGTGTGTGTGTGTGTGTGTGTGTGTGTGTGGGCCCACTGTTTTGTTTAGAGTTTAGTTAAGTAGCATTTGATCTGAGTCTGATGAGTACAGATAAATCATATTAAAGTGGTAAGAACTAGGAATGTTAGAGACCTGAGATAATTTAAGTTTTGAATAGTATTTTGATATTGCCAAATCTATTTTGCTTATTACAAGTGTCTGATTTTCTACAGTGTTTTGCCAATTTTGGTAAAGGGTATTTTGTTTACAATTTAGTATTTCAACTATAATATTTTTATTTTAAAGAAGTCTAATTTGGGTAATTGTGATATTTCATTTTTGTTTCTTCTTAACTAACAAAGTAAATATTATTTGTGTTACACTGCAAACCACTGGTTAGTAAAATATTATTTCATTTATTTGAAAGAGTTGTCTGGGGTCAGTTATTTAAAATAGTGTACAGTATGTGTGAATAGAGCCACTGCTTAGTCTAACAGTGTTGTTGGTTATTCATAAAGTATTAGGCTATAAAAAGTTGCACACAAAACAGGTAAACCTTCGTGGTAGCTACCTTAATGAATCGAACTCAAACACCCCATCATTCAAGTCCAAGGTGAGTTCCTTTAACATAGGCATTTACTGAGTGTTGGGGTGCTACACATATATAAAGAGAGTTTGTTACTCTGTAAACTGTGTTCAGCTACTGTAGATGTACAATGCATTGTGGGAAAATATTAATTTTATATCTCTAGATATAATTACAGTAACTAACATATCTGTATAAACCTGTCTGATGAGAGACTTGACATCAGTTGTATCAAATGCAAAGGTTAAAACATTTATCTTTGCCTAAAAAAAAATAACGTGCGAAAAAAAATGAAAATGTGATTGATTATTTTAAATGCCACATTATTAGAACTACATGTAATTATGAGGTATGTTTTAGTTGTATCTTGTTGCCATTTAGTTTCCATGCAGCTGTTGATTCAGATCAGTTCCTCTCAGCTGAGGGAGGTTTTTGTATGACACTTTTTCACTGTGTGAATGGTCTGCTGTAATCCTGCTGACAGTAATAAACTCCTGCATCTTCAGTCTGAACTCCACTGATGGTCAAAGTGAAGTCAGTTCCAGAACTGACTCCCACTGAAACGCTCTGAAACTCCAGACTGACGGGACTGAGCCTTATAAATGAGGAGTTTAGGAGCTTCTCCAAGTTTCTGAAGGTACCACTGCAAATCATTGCTAACACCTGAACTGGCTTTACATCTGATAGAGACAGTCTGTCCTGGAACAACAGACTGAGCTTTAGGAGACTGAGTCAGGATGATTTCTCCTGATGAATCTGGAAAACATGAAAAAGAGGAGAAGGGTTATTGAGACAAATCCAGTTTGGAGAAAGATGATCAACATCCAAACAGAAGAGTATCATTTCTTTAACATGGAGAATAGATGGAAGAAGGTAAATGCTGCTTGTTTCAGTGTTTCTCCATCATAGCAGAACATCATTGTGGTGAACCTGGTTGCATCCTGAAGCAAAGTTTTCAGAAGAGAGTCTCACCCTGAACAAGGAGCCCCAGGGTGGCCAGCAGTAGAGTCAGTGACATCCTCATTGTGCTGCCGGCGTGTCAGTGGCTCTGAAAGGCCTGGACAGCCACTGATCAACACTGGCCTCTTAACGGCTGGGAGCAGAGAGGAAGGACACATATGCAAACACACAGAGTCAGTGAACTGTAGCTGTCCTCAACATATCATGGTGTTTCCCCCTCAGTGCTGAGAGCATTGTACTACATATTTACATATTTACCTGTAGAGGATATTGAAACATCTTGTAGTTACAGCTGTGAGCAGTAATGTGAGTATTCTGAAGGTCTTTATGTTGCACTTTCAGGATTTCTGGTAGATGTTGACTGAAAAGTTCCAACTGATAGTTTATGGGTAACAATCAAAACCATTTCTCAGTAGCTGTTTTGGAGCTTTTGATTTAACTACATGGTCTTCCTCAGCAGATAGAGTTCACCCAGTTGTGATGGAATAGAAGCCAACATGTACAAGAAGTTCTAAAAATGCTCACAGAAATGGGAATTCGAACAACTACAATTGAATGACAACCGGGAGACTCCATCCGCTGAAGAAGCTCATGTGATATGATTTACAGTTCCAGTTAGTGGATGGATGTTCCACAAATATTTTTTAAAATTGTTTTCAAGGTAAAGAATTCACCTTTATACAGTGTTAGAGAAAATGTATTTTTGCATGTTTTATGCAGTTAAAGATAATTATATTGAAATATACTGTATGCAGATATAATTATATCATAGAGGTATTCTAATGTTAGGATTCCAGTCATAATGAGATTTTCTTTAATAAACAAAAGTCTATTCAATCAATACTGAGTGAAATGGGGATGTAGGCCTACGGGTTTGTTTGGTCAATCTTTGGTAATGAAGATTTCTGATTGGTGTCCTTTTATTATTTAATGACAGGATGAAGTTGAAGAATCTGTACTCCAGTATAAATCAGAGGTCAAAGGTCAAAATCAAGAATTTTCTCATTCATTCTCCCTGGGAACATGGGATTTTGAAAGAAGCTGTGATGGAGAATGTAATTCGATTTACTGTGAGATTATTCTTTTGTCAATTTTAATAAATGTTTATTGTGTGTGTGTGTGTGTGTGTGTGTGTGTGTGTGTGTGTGTGTGTGTGTGTGTGTGTGTGTGTGTGTGTGTCCTCAGTGAAGTGTATCAGTCTCTGCAGTAGCTTCCAGCTGCAGCAGTCAGTTCAGTTTCTGTTCAGTCTGACTGAGGGAGGTTTTTGTACGACGCTTTTTCACTGTGTGAACACATGCTGACTGTTGATATAGTGAAAACTCTGACAGTAGTAAACTGCTGCATCTTCAGTCTGGACTCCACTGATGGTCAGAGTGAAGTCAGAGTTTGATCCACTGCCTGTAAAACGACCTGGAATCCCTGATGCTCGAGTGCTAGCAGCATAAATGAGCAGTTTAGGAGTTTCTCCATCTCTCTGTTGGTACCAAGCTAAATAGTGGTAGCTGCTCCAAGTATAAACCTTAGGACTGGTCCTACATGTGATGGTGACTGAGCCTCCCAGAGCAGAGCTCACTGCTCCAGACTGAGTCACTGTGTACTGGCCTCTGGACTCTGAGGATACAGAGACAAAAACATAAAGCAGCGTCATGGTTTTGTGGGCTTCATTTCAGAGGGACGGATGTTCATAGAGGAGAGGAGTTTGATTCTCTGGACTTTACCTGTGAAGCAGCAGCAGAGGAGAGTCCAGATGAGGATGGAGATCAAAGTCATGTTTTTGATGAGGAGGATTTCTGTGTCTTCTGTTGTCATGAAGGACAGCTGTCAGTCATCCAGTGTTCAACTCTCAGGACTATAAACTCTCCCAGAGCACTGGAGCATGGTGCTGCTGATGCAAAGTGGCTCTCTATGGAAATGCTCTGACTGACTCCAACAGGGACTTGGATTCCTCTCATGATGCTGTTTATCAACGGATCAATCACTTTATCAGAGTATTGATTAGGAATGTGTCAGTGCTCATTTGTATGAGGCTTTGCTTTCAGTTTGATGGACACATTTTCTTCCAGAATATTTAGTGGATTCCCCCTAATTCACTACCACACAGATCAACATCACTGTGGGACACATTTAAACAAATATATTATCTATTATTTATTTTATATTCATCATAATATACAATAAACATATGTTTATGATCATTATTTACATTTGTCATCATTTATTGGAGACTTTTACTTAGAAATATCTTTTTTCATTGTTCCAATGAAAGACGAATTAATAAAGCTTATTTCACAAAAAAAAGATTAAATATATATTCATAGTTTATTTTTTAGACACTTTAACCAGTTATTAGATGAACTGGGTAAACTGGGAATGCGCTTGCTGATTTTGTTTGTGTCAAAGTCAGAGAGCCGTGTCTCTCTACAGTGAGAGGTTTTTGTACGGCGGCTCAATGAGTTTGTATCACTGTGGTGGACTTTTGGTGGAGGAACCAGACTGGATGTTGGAAGTAAGTCAAATCTTTAATTTTTTTATCATTTCAGGACATATTTGTGTTTTTATATATATTTCAGGAAGAATTCTTGATTTTTCATATTAATGTATATCTTCTGCAGAAATATTTTACACTCAGAGACAAACTTTGCATCAGGAATATAAATTCAAAACCTCATTGAAGTCAATTTAAAATATCAAGACAGAATATGAATCATTATTTCCAACTTTAATGGTAAAGCTTCATCTTGAGGGTTTGTAGGTTTAGTTCAGTGTGTCAAAGTCAGAGAGCTGTGTCTCTCTACAGTGAGAGGTTTTTGTACGGCGTTTGTATCACTGTGGTTGACTTTTGGTGGAGGAACCAGACAGGATGTTGAAAGTAAGTTTCCGTACAAATACTAAATACAATATTGTAAAGTAATGTTTTAAATGCAGTTTTTGTATGTCTGAAGCAGACAGATATAGTTTGTTTTAATTTAAACACTTGAAGTATTCATATTTGTACTTGTCCTCCTTCATCATGGGGACTAACTCTTTGTTCTTTACACATTCCTGTCAAACTGAAATTCAAACAGCTTGAAGTGTAGAAAAGATAAAACTGCTAAACTTGTTGTACAAATGTTTCATTTTTAAGATTCACTTTTACTTTTTGATATCAGAAATAACTGTTTTTAAATTAATTCAGGTAAAATTATTATAGTCAAATTGAACATAGTGAAGATAAAGATGATTAAACATTCAAAATCTCTTAATAGTGTTAGATATTGTTTTAAAGTTACAGTTTGGTAATAATGATTGAAATCCACATGAAGAACATTTGATTGTAGTCAGTTCATTTTCTGTGTTTGTTCATGTTTCCACTAAATACTTTAAAGTAATGTATAGTTCAGGTTTTGGATGATTTTGATGATACAGTTTTTGATATTTTATTTCCAGTGTAGTTTGATATATTTCAGCTCATTCTGTATGATGATTCTCTCTGTGCTGATATGCATGAGAGGCTTCTTAAAGGGAAGTGAAACAATGTGTGAGTGAGTGACTGGTGGAGCAGAAAAACCATCTGACAGAAACTCCTTAAAGGAGAAAATCAACTCTCACACAGTAAAGGTGTCCAAGTGTCTGCTGGCTGATTGACAGCTGTGTGGTCCCTGTCCTCTAAGCTGATTGGTGTCTCCTAGGTGATGTCCGTCCCACCCTGACGGTGCTGCCCCCCTCCAGTAAGGAGCTGCAGCAGGGGAAGGCCACGCTCATGTGTCTGGCCAACAAGGGCTTCCCCTCAGACTGGAGTCTGTCCTGGAAGGTGGACGGCAGCAGCAGCAGCAGCAGCAGCTGGGAGGAGAGCAGGAGCCCCGGGGTGCTGAAGGACGGCTACTACAGCTGGAGCAGCACCCTGAGGCTCTCTGCAGACCACTGGAGGAAGGTGGGCTCTGTGACCTGTGAGGCCACCCAGGGCTCCCAGACTCCGCTCTCAGAGACACTGAGGAGAGACCAGTGTTCCCAGTTCTGACCTGACTCACTGGGACTCTGCTACTGGTTTTACTCTGCTACTGCTCTCAGTCTGCACCCTCTGATTATCTGTCTAAATCTTTCTTTACCTTCTCTCACTCTCTGATTACATGTTTCATTGAATAAATTTGTTTTTTTGATTATTTCAACACAATAAAGACCAGTTCATCAAATAATTTGTTGTCATGTGTGTTACTGTAAACTGATGTTGCAGACTTAATAGTTCTGTTAAATCCAAAAACATTGAATTCAATTTTAGGTAATGTCCTGAGAAAGACTACAACGTAGAAATGTTTAATATCTGTTCTCGATTTTTAGAAAACATAAAAGTAATGAGATAATCCTTAATGAGAAGTCATTGTGACAGAGACATTATTAAAGTAATTTTATTCTTTACTCCAGATTCTTTAAAGCATTTGTGATTACATAAACTTCCTTATTACATTAATCATGAATTTATTTTTTAGGAACAAAGCTGATCGATAAAATATTAAGGAAGATGTTGTATTTGTCTTATTAATGAAGTGTGTCATTGGTAGAAACTTTAATATTAAAATGGTTTCACAAGTTTACAGAAAGTAAAATGAATCTGAGGAAACTGCAAACTCTGGGAAGAAAGCATTGTATTTGAAAGATAAAATCGGATATTATCAACATATTATGTCATCACAGGATCACTGTCAGCAGTTTGTATTCAAATTATAACATAAATTGCGTATTTTCATATAAACACAAGGTCATTCAAATTATGTAGTGTATGTAAGTTTGTTGAAAACTAAACTGGCTTAAATATGAATTTCAAATTAAATTTAAATACTAAGAAATAAAAATAAATATTCTATTACATACATTTTGACTGATCAAAGCAGGTAAAGCACAGGTGTAATAATAACATTACAGTTTTTTTCAATTGCTAACATCTTTTTGCCCAATCTGTAGTCACATTTTCAAAACTCTAAACACAGTTAGCCCCACATTGGTCTGTTCATACCATACAATTAACACAATTCATGTTGTTTCCACAGAATATGCAGTCTATTGACCCATTTCTACAATGCTAATTTTTTCTGTACGTACAAGCTCACCCAATATCAAAACTATGGATGTTTTTTGTGTTATTTACAAATGCTTACACACAACATGTCAGAAATAAAGACCTTATGATCAAAACCTTAAATATTCCATGAAGCCTCTACTTCTGCAACAAAAGAAGTTCAAAATATATATTGAAACAGCTGATAAGCATTTATTACAGTTTTTTCTAATTGCTAAAACACAATTTTGCAAACTAGGCTGGTTTTATCAAAATACTAAACACTTTTCCCAAAACCACACACCCAAACTGCAAAATCCCTCATATATCCTGCAAAATGAAGCACTGCAACCAAAACTACATATAGCTTTATCAAAATCAAACTTTTGCACCAAACGGCACACACTTCATTCATATTACCAGATGTTTGTCTAACCAACTACACACTGTTGGGCATAATGAAAAGCACTCTCATCTTCAGTATGCTTTGACATAATACTAAAATAGTTCAAACTGTAGAAAATTATTCAGATTGTTCACATGCACAGAAATATTTGCAGATACACACACACACACACACACACACACACACACACACACACACACACACTCTGTTGAAACATTTATTTTTTTATTTTTCACCAAACAAGTCAGTGCAACATATGCACTAACAATGAACCATTGAGGTGTTTGGCCAGGTGGCACATATATTGGCCAATCAGCTCATGTAGTGTCTTTTTGATTGGCAGTGTTTTGAAATGTGAACATGTGACTTTATGTCAGATTGTTGTGTCTTATGCAGAGAACCGTGTTCAGTGCATTTAAAAATGTGTGTAAAGCAGAAAATGTGTTTAGAGTTTTGGAGACTTGAGAAGAGGTTTTGCTCTCTGTGTGTCACTTTAAAGAATTGTGCTATGCATGTCATTTTAGTGTGTTAGCAATTGGAAAAAAAACCGTAATAAACATATCAATGAAACATTGAGAAATAGCTGATTTTTTGTAATTAGGGTAAAATAGATCAACCACAGCTAATTCCAATCTCAATCAAAGACATAGCCAGGTGTGGAAGTTCTTTCAATGACATACACAATGCAGTATAAAGGGGACTTTCTGGACTGAGTTTATTCAATGTGGATACAGAGCAACACAGATGAGAAGAGAAAGAAATAATAATGTCTGGATAAGGAAGACGAATAGTTGGGCTAGGGAGAGGAAGAGGGCCAGAGGTGGATAAGGCATGCCAAGCGTTTCTATCCAAGGTGCATAGCGAGAGATGACATTAGATGTGATGAGGATGAGAACATGCGCCAGATGCTGAAGATCGTATGGATTAGAACAGGACTGTACATTTTTGTTTCTTTCCCATCTGTGCCTCTTTTTTTGTTGTCAAATTGTGTATCTGACAGTATTTTGACACATTTTGAACCAAAGGACACATAGTTTGGATTATTTGTTGATCACTGGCTGCAATTTCATGTTGATAATATTGTAAAGCTTTAACTTCTGCAATTTTGTCGCTTACAATTTTTTCTACTGTACATTCTAGAAAGTAAAGATGACTCATTCACTTTTGCGTAGTTTGTTGCCAAAAATGCACACATTTGACCTTCAAGCCAAAAATGTAGGGTGGTTTACAGTAAAATGAAACTGAATTAAAAACAACAATGGATTTCTCATTGTCTACTGTTTGCAGGTAGAGCATGAAAAGTTATGGAGTTTTTGTAATGCTATCAACTGTTTGTATTTAGAAAGTTGTTGTGCTATGATTGATTGATCTGTTCCTCTTGGAAAGAAAACGTGCTAGTGTTTTAACAGAATGATTTGATTTTGAGTCAGGTTTGCTGTGTTTTGATAGAGTTTGTGTATATAGAGAATGTTTTTGCATTTTGAGATGTAGAGTTGGTGTTTAAATAACGAAATGTGGTTTTGAGCAGAAAATGTACTATTTGGCTAAAAGTGTGAGGTAGGTGTGTTGCTGTGTTAAGAGTTTCGATAAAGTCTCTTAAGTTTAGGTAAACGCTTGTTAGCAATTGAAGAAAACTGTAACACTGGCTCTGTTTCATTCAGTGTCCCAGTAAGGCCTTTCAGTGAGTGAGCATGCACAGAACCAGAGCTCTGAGACTGGTTCACCTAAATGTAATGCAGCCATCATTAATGTAATAAATACACCTGTGCTTTTCCTGCTTTGGCAAGTCAAAATGTCTGCCATGAAAAGTGTCTATTCCCTCTATCAGTTCAGTACCATATACAGGTTCATTTCCACTGTTCTCCTGCAGACTGTTTAGTGTGTGTGTGTGTGTGTGTGTGTGTGTGTGTGTGTGTGTCCTCAGTGAAGTGTATCAGTCTCTGCAGTAGCTTCCAGCTGCAGCAGTCAGTTCAGTTTCTGTTCAGTCTGACTGGGGGAGGTTTTTGTACGACGCTTTTTCACTGTGTGAACACTCTCTGACTGTTGATTTCATGATAACTCTGACAGTAGTAAACTGCTGCATCTTCAGTCTGGACTCCACTG
Organism: Dicentrarchus labrax; assembly: GCF_905237075.1. Classification (NCBI taxonomy): domain Eukaryota; kingdom Metazoa; phylum Chordata; class Actinopteri; family Moronidae; genus Dicentrarchus; species Dicentrarchus labrax. Next base: position 15,784 of record NW_026136732.1, read on the forward strand.
ATGGTCAGAGTGAAGTCAGAGTTTGATCCACTGCCTGTAAAACGACCTGGAATCCCTGATGCTCGAGTGCTAGTTGTATAAATGAGGAGTTTAGGAGTTTCTCCATCTCTCTGTTGGTACCAGGCTAAATAGCTCCCACCATAAACATTCTGACTGGTCCTACATGTGATGGTGACGGAGCCTCCTAGAGCAGAGCTCACTGCTCCAGACTGAGTCACTGTGACCTGGCCTCTGGACTCTGAGGATACAGAGACATAAACATAAAGCAGCGTCATGGTTTTGTGGGCTTCATTTCAGAGGGACGGATGTTCATAGAGGAGAGGAGTTTGATTCTCTGGACTTTACCTGTGAAGCAGCAGCAGAGGAGAGTCCAGATGAGGACGGAGATCAAAGTCATGTTTTTGATGAGGAGGATTTCTGTGTCTTCTGTTGTCATGAAGGACAGCTGTCAGTCATCCAGTGTTCAACTCTCAGGACTATAAACTCTCCCAGAGCACTGGAGCATGGTGCTGCTGATGCAAAGTGGCTCTCTATGGAAATGCTCTGACTGACTCCAACAGGGACTTGGATTCCTCTCATGATGCTGTTTATCAATGGATCAATCACTTTATCAGAGGATTGATTAGGAATGTGTCAGTGCTCATTTGTATGAGGCTTTGCTTTGGGTTAATATATTTCATGTCACTGTAATGGATTTTTCTAACAGCTTCTACATATAAAGTTTACCAAAAAGTATTTTGTCTTACGAAAATATTCTTAAAAGTTTAAATATTTCACTCCAAATACAGGACCAACAATTGTTCAGCGGTTTTACTTGATATTTCTAGAAGATTTAAATATTTCACACATTATATGTCACAATAATCTTAAAACATCACTATTAAAACATATATTTAACTGTGAGTAGGTTTGATTTAATGAGTTTGAATACATAACTTTGTTTTTAAATGAATTTGCAGATTAAACATTAATACATCAGAGGAACAATGTGCCACTGTAACATTTTATCTTTAGTACTGAAACCTGTCTGTTGCCATGGTTCAGCAGTGATGCCTGTCTGTTGCCTTGGCGACTGAGTTCAGAGAGGGAAGTGAAACATTTAAAATCATTTTCAACTAAATTCTAAGCTTCTCCAAAATGTCTTCTCCCTCTCTCTCCCTCCCCCTCTCTCTCTCTCTCTCTATCTCTCTCTCTCTCCCTCTCTCTCTCTCCCTCCCTCTCCCTCTCTCTCCCTCCCTCTCTCTCTCTCTCCCTCCCTCTCTCTCTCTCTCTCTCTCTCTCTCTCTCTCTGCAGTGGGTCGAGTCGTCCCCACCCTGACGGTGCTGCCCCCCTCCAGTGAGGAGCTGCAGCAAAGGGAAGAATATTATTATTTAAACAGAAGTCTCATTCTATTGTACATCTGCAATTATTTAATTAATATTAAAGCACAATGAGGGATATTTTGTATTTGGCTGTGGTCATTTTATTGAACAATTCTGACATAGGGGAGAGTGGGGTAAGTTGAGCCAAAGGGTAAGTTGAGCCACCCCTTGTTGCTAGGAAATGATAAAAAACATTGATCATGTGACCAAATATTTAGGAGGAAGGCTTCATTTCATGGAGTCTGTGAATGTAAGAACCACATGGGTAAAGTGGTTAGATATTTATTTCCAAAAAATCATTTTTCACTCTTGAAAGTGAATTGAGTCTATCATAAGTTTCATGAGAATTGTGTTTAGACCAAAGAAGATCATTTTAAATTTGTTTTATACATCAATTGTGGTATCTATGAGCTACAACATGAGCTCATAAACCTAGCATAAAAGTGCACCATTTTAGCTGTGGGGACTAATAAAGTCAAAATGGTAGCTCTGGGGTAAGTTGAGCCATTTGGCCAGGGGTAAGTTGAGCCGGTGGCTACAGCCAAAATACACTCAATAAGAGTATCCAAAAACATATTCTGTGTATATTCCAAAAACACAGCTGTTAATGTTTTCTTCCGAAGCGCACTTTAAGGCATTCTCATGTTAAAATGTTTTTTCACAAAACAGCTGTTTAGCAGTAAAACGTGAACATGAATGTGCAGAAATGAGTGTTATTTAGGGAGGGAGAAGATGAGGGAGGGGTGGGGTGGAGGTGGGGAGGAGGGTCCGGGAGGGAGTAGGGATACTGCTCAACTTACCCCGCTCCTATGCTCAATTTACCCCATACACGGGGTAAGTTGAGCCACAAGACCACTTTTTTGGACATGCTATATTATCCAAACAGTTATGTTTACACTCATTCTGTTTGTTTGAAGGGATTCACAACATCCTAAAATATATGCAGATATATTAGTTAGCAACAAAACTATGATTGCCTTGATGTAGTGATCCTAAATATGAGAAATGGCTCATCTTACCCCCACTCTCCCCGAATGGTACAATAATGCAGGATGGATTAATGTGGGAAAATACACAGGATGTGTGTAAAATGACCTTTGGATAAATATAAAACAGTCTGAACAACAGTAGTATAAAGGGATATGACACAGAGGGAATCATTTGCTTTAATTTTAATTTTAAAAACATTCATATTTAGTGATTTGCAAATCCTCAAGCCCAACAGCAAAATAAAAGAAATGATTAAATTCTTTGAATTTGTTAAAATGAAAAAAGACACTTAGTATACTTAATGAAGTGATCAGGATCAGAAAAGTAACTGAGTATGAATTAAGTGTTTCAGCTCAACACTGGACATGTTTATTAGATTTATCAGAAGAAGAATCTCACAAAACCCTGAGAAAATAATTTTAAGTTAAAAAAAACAACAGCTGTATTATCAATGATATTAACCTGCCTGTTGAAAGAGTTGACATCAAACTCTGACTGTGTTTGAATCCCACTCACAAATGAGATCAAGTTTTATTGTCACATATATAAACATACACAATACAACAAACAGTGAAATTCTTCAGCGTATAGCTCCAGAATGAGGACATACAACTAAAGTAAAGTAGATCAATAAAATAAAGATGAATCCAACACTAAAATATGAATGAATGTTTCTGCATTCTGCACAAAGTAAAATAGAAATATATAATGCATGCATTATAAGCAACTGTTTTGTGACCTCTGACCAGCAGGGGTCACCATGCACTCTAGTGCAGTTATGGCATAGTAACATAATACAAAGCCCTCAACCCTTACAGACATGAGCACATCATTCTCTTTACTCAGATGCACAGTTTTTAAACTGCTTATTGTTATTTGTTTAAAAGTTACATATTAATTTAGTTATTAATGTTTATGTTCATTTGCAATTTTTTTCAATATTTATTGTTTTTATATTGTGCATTATTTATTAATTAAAGCCTGAACTGATAATAAAGTAGACATTCATTTTCATTCAGAGATATTAAAATTACTGGGACCTTGAGGCCATTACCAGAGGAGTGATGGTGGTTTGGTCTTAGGATGGGCCTACTGCAGTGGTTTCCAACCTGGGGGTTGAGACCCCACTAGGTGTCGCCAAAGTCTCATGCGAGTCCATAATTTTAAAGTGTGTAAGAAAACTTTGAAAGTATGCACAGTAAGCCTATATGTCAGCATTTTGTTTATTTCTGTGAAGAAAACTTCATGATTGTTTCTGTATAATTGTTATTTTTGAAGTTTAGATTATTATTTAAGATCTAAACTTATTAGTAATTAGGACTTTCACAAAAGTTATATTCACAGAGGTTTAACTCTCTGATTAACGGCTTCATCCTGCATTAGAAAGGTACACAGTTCAAACAACCAAAGAACTCACAGAACAATGGCCAAGCATCAAGTAGTGCCTACAATGGGCACGTGAGCATCAGAACTGGACCACACAGCAATGGAAGAAGGTGACCTGGTCTGATGAATCTCATTTTCTTTTATATCTTGTGGATGGCCAGGTGAGTGGGATAGATGGTGAGAAGCTGTGAGGATGAACTTTATTGATTTTAATAGGTTTTATTGTCCATTATCTCTTTATAAATCAAACTGTTTCAGTTCAATGATTTTGTGTTTATTTGAGTAGTGTAGTAAACATGTCGTGTGTATATCAGCACAGCTCGAGTTGACTACCTGAACTAGCTCGCAGACTTTGCTCTATATATGGTTGTTTTACTTATGTATTTTGTCTTGTTATGATTTCAGTGGATCTTTATTTTATACAATATAAGTTTACATATTAAATTAATACATTGTGAAATGTAATGGGTGTACAGGTTTTGTTTCGTCTATCTTTGATGATGAAGGTTTCTGATCTGTGTCTTTTTATTTCCTTTTATTGGTATTAATTTCTGATGTGTGTCTTCTTATATTCTTTGATAATTCGATGTAGTTGAAATAGTTGTGATCCAGGATTAAGTAAAGGTCAAAGGTCATGACCAAGACAGCTTTCATTAACTTTCTCATTGGCTTCTCTTGATAATTTTACAAACCAGATAAGAGCATGTGTTTATAATAAGAAACTGTGAGGGAGAAAGTAATTTTATTTCCTGCAAGATTATTTTTTGTCACTGAGCTTGTTTTAATACATGTTCACTGGTAGTGTGTGTGTGTGTGTGTGGATTTCTGTGTCTTCTGTTGTCATGAAGGACAGCTGTCAGTCATCCAGTGTTCAACTCTCAGGACTATAAACTCTCCCAGAGCACTGGAGCATGGTGCTGCTGATGCAAAGTGGCTCTCTATGGAAATGCTCTGACTGACTCCAACAGGGACTTGGATTCCTCTCATGATGCTGTTTATCAATGGATCAATCACTTTATCAGAGTATTGATTAGGAATGTGTCAGTGCTCATTTGTATGAGGCTTTGGCAGCAGCAGCAGCAGCAGCTGGGAGGAGAGCAGGAGCCCCGGGGTGCTGAAGGACGGCCACTACAGCTGGAGCAGCACCCTGAGGCTCTCTGCAGACCACTGGAGGAAGGTGGGCTCTGTGACCTGTGAGGCCACCCAGGGCTCCCAGACTCCGCTCTCAGAGACACTGAGGAGAGACCAGTGTTCCCAGTTCTGACCTGACTCACTGGGACTCTGATACTGGTTTTACTCTGCTACTGCTCTCAGTCTGCACTGTGCAATACACTCTCTCTCTCTCTCTCTCTCTCTCTCTCTCTCTCTCTCTCTTTGTCTCTCTCTCTCTCTCTCTCTCTCTCTCTCTCTCTCTCTTGCTTGTTTTTAAGTTGACTGTGTCAAAATTTAAACATAATACAAATGTTATCAAATCAACAGTCTCCATGAGATCATTATTCATGAATTATTTCTTACGTATCATTAGCTTCGCCATATATCATATATGTTTAGAAACATTACAAAGATTCATCTGTGCAGCATCACAATAACAGCAAATGTATACTGTTTTTCTAGATTATCTTGAATAGTCTCATAACTTGGCAAAATGTTCTCCTTCTAATGTCACTTCTATCTGCTTTAATAAACATTGTTAATATGTTTAGATAATTTCAATTCAGTATCACTTAATTATGTTACCATTCATGTCTGATATTCATGAGGGTTCATATGCAACGAGGGCTCAAGCTGTTCATAGAAACTACCCCAAACCTCGGCATGAATCAAGAACCTTTTTAAAGATTTTAAGGATTAGATGTAAAAAGCAGCATATCGTCTGCATAAAGATATATACAGTGTCTCTGATTTGCTTTTTTTTAGAAGATTATGAAAATGACTACAGATTCACCAACATGAGAAACTGAATGCCTGATGAATCCCACCAAATTTTTTTACTAAATGGAATAAGGCACAGAGCGATATGGTGTGGCAATCTTGTGCCAAACTTGAAATGTTTTGCTAATTTGATCATAATTATTATCTTTTGTTTCTGCATACTGTACATGCATTGATTTTATACATACATTGAGCAAATATTCTGTTTTAATCTAAATTATGCAATGTGTGTGTGTGTGTGTGTGTGTGTGTGTGTGTGTGTGTGTGTGTCCTCAGTGAAGTGTATCAGTCTCTGCAGTAGCTTCCAGCTGCAGCAGTCAGTTCAGTTTCTGTTCAGTCTGACTGAGGGAGGTTTTGTACGACGCTTTTTCACTGTGTGAACACATTCTGACTGTTGATGCTATGAACACTCTGACAGTAGTAAACTGCTGCATCTTCAGTCTGGACTCCACTGATGGTCAGAGTGAAGTCAGGGTTTGATCCACTGCCTGTAAAACGACCTGGAATCCCTGATGTTCGATTGTTAGTACCATAAATGAGCAGTTTAGGAGTTTCTCCATCTCTCTGTTGGTACCAGTGTAAATAGTTATTACTATAAACGTTCGGACTGGTCCTACATGTGATGGTGACGGAGCCTCCCAGAGCAGAGCTCACTGCTCCAGGCTGAGTCACTGTGACCTGGCCTCTGGACTCTGAGGATACAGAGACAAAAACATAAAGCAGCGTCATGGTTTTGTGGGCTTCATTTCAGAGGGACGGATGTTCATAGAGGAGAGGAGTTTGATTCTCTGGACTTTACCTGTGAAGCAGCAGCAGAGGAGAGTCCAGATGAGGACGGAGATCAAAGTCATGTTTTTGATGAGGAGGATTTCTGTGTCTTCTGTTGTCATGAAGGACAGCTGTCAGTCATCCAGTGTTCAACTCTCAGGACTATAAACTCTCCCAGAGCACTGGAGCATGGTGCTGCTGATGCAAAGTGGCTCTCTATGGAAATGTATGAGAGACTATGTTCTCAGTAGTGACCGGACTCACTGGGACTCTGCTTCTATTTTACCTTTCTACAGCCTTAAATCTGCACTTTCTATCATTCCACCATTTTAACAAATACATCAATCAAAAGATATTTTCTTTCGGTGGTCAAATAATTTTTCATGGATCCCTGTTTACCAACAACATATGTCTTATTCCGTATTTTCACATTTGCAGGATTATAACCAATGTCAAAATAAGAGTTTCATATCATTGTTGATAGTTAATACAATCTATGAAAAAAAGATAAAAATAAAAGTAACATAGCATGAGTAAAAAATGTGCACACAACCTGTGTCGTCAGGTTTCCCCATACTGGACACTTTTTGTGTTTAACGTGTATGTGCACAACAACTTATGTGGATGTTCATATTAATGTTTATAAAAAACAACTGACTTATGTTGGAAACTCTTTCTAGTTAAATCTAGACAGCTAAATCTCTCTCAAACATGTGATTGAGGATATTCAACCTCATCTGCTGAAGACTTGGTCAAACCTGCAAAACTGGAATGAAAAGAAATCTAAAATATACATGCTGAACATGCATGGGTTGACTACCAAACTGCTCTTTCTTGCTTGCTTTTAAGTTGATTGTGTCAAAATTTAAAAATAATTAAAATGTTATCAAATCAATAGTGTCCATGAGATCATTATTCATGCATCATGTCTTACGTATCATTAGGTTTGCCATATATCATATATGTTTAAAAACAAGAAACATTAGAAAGATTCATCTATGCAGTATCACAATAACAGCAACTGTATAAATTTTTTTTTACATGATTATCTTGAATACTCTCATGACTTGGCAACATGTTCTCCTTCTGTTATCATTTCCATCTGCTTTATTGAACCTTGTTAATATGTTTAAATAAATTCAGTAACACTCAATTATGTCATCATTCATGTCTGATTTTCATGAGGGTTCATATGCAACGAGGGCCCAAGCTGTTCCTAGAAATTACCTCAAACCTCTGCATGAATAAAGAACCTTTTTAAAGAGGATTTTAAGGATTAGATGTAAAAAGCAGCATATCGTCTGCATAAAGTTATACACGTCTCTGAAAGGCTTTTTTCTGAGATTATGAAAATGAGTACAGATTCACTATCATGAGTTGACAACATTTACAGTCAATAAGCATCAGCTCATTAAATAAGTCTTGTCATCAACTGCTGGTATGTGTTGCTGTCTGAAATCCTTAAACATATATAGACAGAGTGTGTCTCAGTAAATGATTCATATGACTTTATTATTTTAGCTCACAGTGATGCATTACCCACCACAGTTTTGTGAACAATTGATGGGATTGTGTCATACATGTTACATTTGATTGCTCTGTCAGTACAGCCTGAATGCCTGATAAATCCCATCAAATTCTTTTCACTAAATGGAATAAGGCACAGAGAGATATGGTGTGGCAATCTTGTGCCACACTTGAAAATGTATTACTTTTTGTTTATAATTATTATTTACTATTGTTTGTTTCTGTGTACTGTATATGTATTGATTTTGCACATACATTGAGCTAATATTCTGTTTAAATCTAAATCATGAAATGTGTGTGCGTGTGTGTGTGTGTGTGTGTGTGAGAGTGTGAGTGTGTGTGTCCTCAGTGAAGTGTATCAGTCTCGGCAGTAGCTTCCAGCTGCAGCAGTCAGTTCAGTTTCTGTTCAGTCTGACTGAGGGAGGTTTTTGTACGACGCTTTTTCACTGTGTGAACACAGCCTGACTGTTGATGCTATGACCACTCTGACAGTAGTAAACTGCTGCATCTTCAGTCTGGACTCCACTGATGGTCAGAGTGAAGTCAGAGTTTGATCCACTGCCTGTAAAACGACCTGGAATCCCTGATGCTCGATATGTTGCCCTATTGATAAGCAGTTTAGGAGTTTCTCCATCTCTCTGTTGGTACCAGGCCAATTCATGGTAGCTGCTCCAAGTATAGACATTCTGACTGGTCCTACATGTGATGGAGACGGAGCGTCCCAGAGCAGAGCTCACTGCTCCAGACTGAGTCACTGTGACCTGGCCTCTGGACTCTGAGGATACAGAGACAAAAACATAAAGCAGCGTCATGGTTTTGTGGGCTTCATTTCAGAGGGACGGATGTTCATAGAGGAGAGGAGTTTGATTCTCTGGACTTTACCTGTGAAGCAGCAGCAGAGGAGAGTCCAGATGAGGACGGAGATCAAAGTCATGTTTTTGATGAGGAGGATTTCTGTGTCTTCTGTTGTCATGAAGGACAGCTGTCAGTCATCCAGTGTTCAACTCTCAGGACTATAAACTCTCCCAGAGCACTGGAGCATGGTGCTGCTGATGCAAAGTGGCTCTCTATGGAAATGTATGAGAGACCATGTTCTCAGTACTGACCGGACTCACTGGGACTCTGCTTCTGTTTTTACCTTGCTACAGCCTTAAATCTGCACTTTCTATCATTCCACCATTTGAACAAATTTGAACAAATTTGAACTTCAGATTATGACATTTTCATTGTCCCAATAATGCCAATGCTGTTAATGCTATACATCAATCAAAAGATATTTTCTATCTTTAGATCAAATAATTTTTCATGGATGTTTACCAACAACAGATATCTTATTCCATATTTTCACATGTGCAGGATTATAACCAATGTCAGAATAAGATTTTCATATCATTGTTGATAGTTAATACAATCTGGGAAAAATAGCTAAAAATAATAAATAACATAGCATGAGTGAAAAATGTGCACACATGCTGTTTCATTGGGTTTCCCCATACTGGACACTTTTTGTGAATAATGTGTATGTGCACAACAACATATTAATGTTCATAAAAAAATGCTGACATATGTTGGAAACTCTTTCTAGTTAAATCTAGACAGCTAAATCTCTCTCAAACATTTGATTGAAGATATTTAACCTCATCTGCTGAAGACTTGGTCAAACCTGCAAAACTGGAATGAAAAGAAATCTAAAATATACAGGCTGAACATGCATGGGCTGACTACCAAACTGCTCTCAATTCAATTCAAATTCAATTCAAAATGGGCTTTATTGGCATGAAAGTTTTTGCCAAAGCAAAAGCATCAAAATACAATACAATAAGTCAAAATATTCAGACAATACACAATATGAAAGATATATACATTATTAACATTATATTAGTTATATACAGTGTGTGTGTGTGTGTGTGTGTGTGTGTGTGTGTGTGTGTGTGTGTGTGTGTGGGCCCACTGTTTTGTTTAGAGTTTAGTTAAGTAGCATTTGATCTGAGTCTGATGAGTACAGGTAAATCATATTAAAGTGGTAAGAATTAGGAATGTTAGAGACCTGAGATAATTTAAGTTTTGAATAGTATTTTGATATTGCCAAATCTATTTTGCTTATTACAAGTGTCTGATTTTCTACAGTGTTTTGCCAATTTTGGTAAAGGGTATTTCGTTTACAATTTAGTATTTCAACTATAATATTTTAATTTTAAAGAAGTCTAATTTGGGTAATTGTGTTATTTCATTTTTGTTTCTTCTTAACTAACAAAGTAAATATTATCTGTGTTACACTGCAAACCACTGGTTAGTAAAATATTATTGCATTTATTTGAAAGAGTTGTCTGGGGTCAGTTATTTAAAATAATGTACAGTATGTGTGAATAGAGCCACTGCTTAGTCTAACAGTGTTGTTGGTTATTCATAAAGTATTAGGCTATAAAAAGTTGCACACAAAACAGGTAAACCTTCGTGGTAGCTACCTTAATGAATCGAACCCAAACACCCCATCATTCAAGTCCAAGGTGAGTTCCTTTAACATAGGCATTTACTGAGTGTTGGGGTGCTACACATATATAAAGAGAGTTTGTTACTCTGTAAACTGTGTTCAGCTACTGTAGATGTACAATGCATTGTGGGAAAATATTAATCTCTAGATATAATTACAGTAACTAACATATCTGTATAAACCTGTCTGATGAGAGACTTGACATCAGTTGTATCAAATGCAAAGGTTAAAACATTTATCTTTGCCTAAAAAAAATAACGTGCGAAAAAAAATGAAAATGTGATTGATTATTTTAAATGCCACATTATTAGAACTACATGTAATTATGAGGTGTGTTTTAGTTGTATCTTGTTGCCATTTAGTTTCCATGCAGCTGTTGATTCAGATCAGTTCCTCTCAGCTGAGGGAGGTTTTTGTATGACACTTTTTCACTGTGTGAACGGTCTGCTGTAATCCTGCTGACAGTAATAAACTCCTGCATCTTCAGTCTGAACTCCACTGATGGTCAAAGTGAAGTCAGTTCCAGACTGACTCCCACTGAAACGCTCTGAAACTCCAGACTGACGGGACTGAGCATTATAAATGAGGAGTTTAGGAGCTTCTCCAGGTTTCTGAAGGTACCACTGCAAATCATTGGTAACACCTGAACTGGCTTTACATCTGATAGAGACAGTCTGTCCTGGAACAACAGACTGAGCTTTAGGAGACTGAGTCAGGATGATTTCTCCTGATGAATCTGGAAAACATGAAAAAGAGGAGAAGGGTTATTGAGACAAATCCAGTTTGGAGAAAGATGATCAACATCCAAACAGAAGAGTATCATTTCTTTAACATGGAGAATAGATGGAAGAAGGTAAATGCTGCTTGTTTCAGTGTTTCTCCATCATAGCAGAACATCATTGTGGTGAACCTGGTTGCATCCTGAAGCAAAGTTTTCAGAAGAGAGTCTCACCCTGAACAAGGAGCCCCAGGGTGGCCAGCAGTAGAGTCAGTGACATCCTCATTGTGCTGCCGGCGTGTCAGTGGCTCTGAAAGGCCTGGACAGCCACTGATCAACACTGGCCTCTTAACGGCTGGGAGCAGAGAGGAAGGACACATATGCAAACACACAGAGTCAGTGAACTGTAGCTGTCCTCAACATATCATGGTGTTTCCCCCTCAGTGCTGAGAGCATTGTCCTACATATTTACATATTTACCTGTAGAGGATATTGAAACATCTTGTAGTTACAGCTGTGAGCAGTAATGTGAGTATTCTGAAGGTCTTTATGTTGCACTTTAAGGATTTCTGGTAGATGTTTACTGAAAAGTTGCAACTGATAGTTTATGGGTAACAATCAAAACCATTTCTCAGTAGCTGTTTTGGAGCTTGTGATTTAACTACATGGTCTTCCTCAGCAGATGGAGTTCACCAAGTTGTGATGGAATAGAAGCCAACATGTACAAGAAGTTCTAAAAATGCTCACAGAAATGGGAATTCGAACAACTACAATTGAATGACAACCGGGAGACTCCATCCGCTGAAGAAGATCATGTGATATGATTTACAGTTCCAGTTAGTGGATGGATGTTCCACAAATATTTTTTAAAATTGTTTTCAAGGTAAAGAATTCACCTTTATACAGTGTTTTTGTGTTGCATGTTAGAGAAAATGTATTTTTGCATGTTTTATGCAGTTAAAGATAATTGTATTGAAATATACTGTATGCAGATATAATTATATCATAGAGGTATTCTAATGTTAGGATTCCAGTCATAATGAGATTTTCTTTAATAAACAAAAGTCTATTCAATCAATACTGAGTGAAATGGGGATGTAGGCCTACGGGTTTGTTTGGTCAATCTTTGGTAATGAAGATTTCTGATTGGTGTCCTTTTATTATTTAATGACAGGATGAAGTTGAAGAATCTGTACTCCAGTATAAATCAGAGGTCAAAGGTCAAAATCAAGAATTTTCTCATTCATTCTCCCTGGGAACATGGGATTTTGAAAGAAGCTGTGATGGAGAATGTAATTCGATTTACTGTGAGATTATTCTTTTGTCAATTTTAATAAATGTTTATTGTGTCTGTGTTTGTGTGTGTGTGTGTGTGTGTGTGTGTGTGTGTGTGTGTGTGTGTGTGTGTGTGTCCTCAGTGAAGTGTATCAGTCTCTGCAGTAGCTTCCAGCTGCAGCAGTCAGTTCAGTTTCTGTTCAGTCTGACTGAGGGAGGTTTTTGTACGACGCTTTTTCACTGTGTGAACACAGCCTGACTGTTGATGTCATGAAAACTCTGACAGTAGTAAACTGCTGCATCTTCAGTCTGGACTCCACTGATGGTCAGAGTGAAGTCAGAGTTTGATCCACTGCCTGTAAAACGACCTGGAATCCCTGATGCTCGAGTGCTAGCAGCATAAATGAGCAGTTTAGGAGTTTCTCCATCTCTCTGTTGGTACCAAGCTAAAAGGTGGTATGGGCTACTATAATATACATCCTGACTGATCCTACATGTGATGGTGACGGAGCGTCCCAGAGCAGAGCTCACTGCTCCAGACTGAGTCACTGTGACCTGGCCTCTGGACTCTGAGGATACAGAGACAAAAACATAAAGCAGCGTCATGGTTTTGTGGGCTTCATTTCAGAGGGACGGATGTTCATAGAGGAGAGGAGTTTGATTCTCTGGACTTTACCTGTGAAGCAGCAGCAGAGGAGAGTCCAGATGAGGACGGAGATCAAAGTCATGTTTTTGATGAGGAGGATTTCTGTGTCTTCTGTTGTCATGAAGGACAGCTGTCAGTCATCCAGTGTTCAACTCTCAGGACTATAAACTCTCCCAGAGCACTGGAGCATGGTGCTGCTGATGCAAAGTGGCTCTCTATGGAAATGCTCTGACTGACTCCAACAGGGACTTGGATTCCTCTCATGATGCTGTTTATCAATGGATCAATCACTTTATCAGAGTATTGATTAGGAATGTGTCAGTGCTCATTTGTATGAGGCTTTGGTTTCAGTTTGATGGACACATTTTCTTCCAGAATATTTAGTGAATTCCCCTAATTCACTACCACACAGATCAACATCACTGTGGGACACATTTAAACAAATATATTATCTATTATTTATTTTATATTCATCATAATATACAATAAACATATGTTTATGATCATTATTTACATTTGTCATCATTTATTGGAGACTTTTACTTAGAAATATCTTGTTTCATCGTTTCAATGTAACATGAATTAATACAGCTTTTATCATACAAAAAAGATTAAATATATATTCATAGTTTATTTTTTAGACACTTTAACCAGTTATTAGATGAACTGGGTAAACTGGGAATGCGCTTGCTGAGTTTGTTTGTGTCAAAGTCAGAGAGCCGTGTCTCTCTACAGTGAGAGGTTTTTGTACGGCGGCTCAATGAGTTTGTATCACTGTGGTGGACTTTTGGTGGAGGAACCAGACTGGATGTTGGAAGTAAGTCAAATCTTTAATTTTTTTATCATTTCAGGACATATTTGTCTTTTTATATATATTTCAGGAAGAATTCTTGATTTTTCATATTAATGTATATCTTCTGCAGAAATATTTTACACTCAGAGACAAACTTTGCATCAGGAATATAAATTCAAAACCTCATTGAAGTCAATTTAAAATATCAAGACAGAATATGAATCATTATTTCCAACTTTAATGGTAAAGCTTCATCTTGAGGGTTTGTAGGTTTAGTTCAGTGTGTCAAAGTCAGAGAGCCGTGTCTCTCTACAGTGAGAGGTTTTTGTACGGCGTTTGTATCACTGTGGTTGACTTTTGGTGGAGGAACCAGACTGGAAGTTGGAAGTAAGTTTCTGTACAAATACTAAATACAATATTGTAAAGTAATGTTTTAAATTCAGTTTTTATATGTCTGAAGCAGACAGATATATCTTGTTTTAATTTTAACACTTGAAGTATTCATATTTGTACTTGTCCTCCTTCATCATGGGGACTAACTCTTTGTTCTTTACACATTCCTGTCAAACTGAAATTCAAACAGCTTGAAGTGTAGAAAAGATAAAACTGCTAAACTTTTTGTACAAATGTTTCATTTTTAAGATTCACTTTTACTTTTTGATATCAGAAATAACTGTTTTTAAATTAATTCAGATAAAATTATTATAGTCAAATTGAACGTAGTGAAGATAAAGATGAGTAAACATTCAAAATCTCTTAATAGTGTTATATATTGTTTTAAAGTTACAGTTTGGTAATGACGATTGAAATCCACATGAAGAACATTTGATTGTAGTCAGTTCATTTTCTGTGTTTGTTCATGTTTCCACTAAATACTTTAAAGTAATGTATAGTTCAGGTTTTGGATGATTTTGATGATACAGTTTTTGATATTTTATTTCCAGTGTAGTTTGATATATTTCAGCTTATTCTGTATGATGATTCTCTCTGTGCTGATATGCATGAGAGGCTTCTTAAAGGGAAGTGAAACAATGTGTGAGTGAGTGACTGGTGGAGCAGAAAAACCATCTGACAGAAACTCCTTAAAGGAGAAAATCAACTCTCACACAGTAAAGGTGTCCAAGTGTCTGCTTCTTGATTGACAGCTGTGTGGTCCCTGTCCTCTAAGCTGATTGGTGTCTCCTAGGTGATGTCCGTCCCACCCTGACGGTGCTGCCCCCCTCCAGTAAGGAGCTGCAGCAGGGGAAGGCCACGCTCATGTGTCTGGCCAACAAGGGCTTCCCCTCAGACTGGAGTCTGTCCTGGAAGGTGGACGGCAGCAGCAGCAGCAGCAGCAGCAGCTGGGAGGAGAGCAGGAGCCCCGGGGTGCTGAAGGACGGCCACTACAGCTGGAGCAGCACCCTGAGGCTCTCTGCAGACCACTGGAGGAAGGTGGGCTCTGTGACCTGTGAGGCCACCCAGGGCTCCCAGACTCCGCTCTCAGAGACACTGAGGAGAGACCAGTGTTCCCAGTTCTGACCTGACTCACTGGGACTACTACTACTGGTTTTACTCTGCTACTGCTCTCAGTCTGCACTCGCTCATTATCTGTCTAAATCTTTCTTTACCTCCTCCCACTCTCTGATTACATGTTTCATTGAATAAATTTGTTTTTTTGATTATTTCAACACAATAAAGACCAGTTCATCAAATAATTTGTTGTCATGTATGTTGATGTAAACTGATGTTGCTGTCTTCAAAGTTCTATTAAATCCACAAACATTGAATTCAATTTTAGGCAATGTCCTGAGAAAGACTACAACGTAGAAATGTTTAATATCTTTTCTCGATATTTAGAAAACATAAAAGTAATGCGATAATCCTTAATGAGAAGTTATTGTGACAGAGACATTATTAAAGTAATTTAATCCTTTACTCCAGATTCTTTAAAGCATTTGTGATTACATAAACTTCCTTATTACATTAATCATGAATTTATTTTTTAGGAACAAAGCTGATCGATAAAATATTAAGGAAGATGTTGTATTTGTCTTATTAATGAAGTGTGTCATTGGTAGAAACTTTAATATTAAAATTGTTTCACAAGTTTACAGAAAGTAAAATGAATCTGATGAAACTGCAAACTCTGGGAAGAAAGCATTGTATTTGAAAGATAAAATCGGATATTATCAACATATTATGTCATCACAGGATCACTATCAGCAGTTTGTATTCAAATTATAACATAAATTGTGTATTTTCATATAAACACAAGGTCATTCAAATTATGTAGTGTATGTAAGTTTGTTGAAAACTAAACTGGCTTAAATATGAATTTCAAATTAAATTTAAACACTAAGAAATAAAAATAAATATTCTATTACAAACATTTTGACTGATCAAAGCAGGTAAAGCACAGGTGTAATAATAACATTACAGGTTTTTTTCAATTGCTAACATCTTTTTGCCCAATCTGTAGTCACATTTTCAAAACTCTAAACACAGTTAGCCCCACATTGGTCTGTTCATCCCATACAATTAACACAATTCATGTTGTTTCCACAGAATATGCAGTCAATTGACCCATTTCTGCAATGCTAAGTTTTTCTTTACGTACAAGCTCACCCAATACCAAAACTATGGATGTTTTTTGTGTTATTTACAAATGCTTACACACAACATGTCAGAAATAAAGACCTTATGAACAAAACCTTAAATATTCCATGAAGCCTCTACTTCTGCAACAAAAGAAGTTCAAAATATATATTGAAACAGCTGATAAGCATTTATTACAGTTTTTTCTAATTGCTAAAACACAATTTTGCAAACTAGGCTGGTTTTATCAAAATACTAAACACTTTTCCCAAAACCACACACCCAAACTGCAAAATCCCTCATATATCCTGCAAAATGAAGCACTGCAACCAAAACTACATATAGCTTTATCAAAATCAAACTTTGCACCAAATGGCACACACTTCATTCATATTACCAGATGTTTGTCTAACCAACTACACACTGTTGGGCATAATGAAAAGCACTCTCATCTTCAGTATGCTTTGACATAATACTAAAATAGTTCAAACTGTAGAAAATTATTCAGATTGTTCACATGCACAGAACTATTTGCAGATACACACACACACACACACTGTTGAAACATTTATTTTTTTATTTTCAACCAAACAAGTCAGTGCAACATATGCACTAACAATTAACCATTGAGGTGTTTGGCCAGGTGGCACATATATTGGCCAATTAGCTCATGTAGTGTCATTTTGATTGGCAGTGTTTTGAAATGGCAAACATGTGACTTTATGTCAGATTGTTGTGTCTTATGCAGAGAACCGTGTTCAGTGCATTTAAAAATGTGTGTAAAGCAGAAAATGTGTTTAGAGTTTTGGAGACTTGAGAAGAGGTTTTGCTCTCTGTGTGTCACTTTAAAGAATTGTGCTATGCATGTCATTTTAGTGTGTTAGCAATTGGAAAAAAAATACGTAATGAACATATCAATGAAACATTGAGAAATAGCTGATTTTTTGTAATTTGGGTAAAATAGATCAACCACAGCTAATTCCAATCTCAATCAGAGACATAGCCAGGTGTGGAAGTTCTTTCAATGACATACACAATGCAGTATAAAGGGGACTTTCTGGACTGAGTTTATTCAATGTGGATACAGAGCAACACAGATGAGAAGAGAAAGAAAGAATAATGTCTGGATAAGGAAGACGAATAGTTGGGCTAGGGAGAGAGGAGGGCCAGAGGTGGATAAGGCATGCCAAGCGTTTCTATCCAAGGTGCATAGCGAGAGATGACATTAGATGTGATGAGGATGAGAACATGCGCCAGATGCTGAAGATCGTATGGATTAGAACAGGACTGTGCATTTTTGTTTCTTTCCCATCTGTGCCTCTTTTTTGTTGTCAAATTGTGTATCTGACAGTATTTTGACACATTTTGAACCAAAGGACACATAGTTTGGATTATTTGTTGATCACTGGCTGCAATTTCATGTTGATAATATTGTAAAGCTTTAACTTCTGCAATTTTGTCACTTGCAATTTTTTTCTACTGTACATTCTAGAAAGTAAAGATGACTCATTCACTTTTGCGTAGTTTGTTGCCAAAAATGCACACATTTGACCTTCAAGCCAAAAATGTAGGGTGGTTTACAGTAAAATGAAACTGAATTAAAAACAACAATGGATTTCTCATTGTCTACTGTTTGCAGGTAGAGCATGAAAAGTTATGGAGTTTTTGTAATGCTATCAACTGTTTGTATTTAGAAAGTTGTTGTGCTATGATTGATTGATCTGTTCCTCTTGGAAAGAAAATGTGCTAGTGTTTTAACAGAATGGTTTGATTTTTGAGTCAGGTTTGCTGTGTTTTGATAGAGTTTGTGTAGATAGAGAATATTTTTTGCATTTTGAAATGTAGAGTTGGTGTTTAAAGAACGAAATGTGGTTTTGAGCAGAAAATGTACTATTTGGCTAAAAGTGTGAGGTAGGTGTGTTGCTGTGTTAAGAGTTTCGATAAAGTCTCTTAAGTTTAGGTAAACACTTGTTAGCAATTGAAGAAAACTGTAACACTGGCTCTGTTTCATTCAATGTCCCAGTAAGGCCTTTCAGTGAGTGAGCATGCACAGTACCAGAGCTCTGAGACTGGTTCACCTAAATGTAATGCAGCCATCATTAATGTAATAAATACACCTGTGCTTTTCCTGCTTTGGCAAGTCAAAATGTCTGCCATGAAAAGTGTCTATTCCCTCTATCAGTTCAGTACCATATACAGGTTCATTTCCACTGTTCTCCTGCAGACTGTTTAGTGTGTGTGTGTGTGTGTGTGTGTGTGTGTGTGTGTGTGTGTGTGTGTGTGTGTGTGTGTGTGTGTCCTCAGTGAAGTGTATCAGTCTCTGCAGTAGCTTCCAGCTGCAGCAGTCAGTTCAGTTTCTGTTCAGTCTGACTGAGGGAGGTTTTTGTATGACGCTTTTTCACTGTGTGAACACTCTCTGACTGTTGATATAGTGATCACTCTGACAGTAGTAAACTGCTGCATCTTCAGTCTGGACTCCACTGATGGTCAGAGTGAAGTCAGAGTTTGATCCACTGCCTGTAAAACGACCTGGAATCCCTGATTGTCGAGAAGTTGCTCTATAGATAAGCAGTTTAGGAGCTTCTCCATCTTTCTGTTGGTACCAGGCTAAAAAGTCATTATTATAAACGTTCTGACTGGTCCTGCATGTGATGGTGACGGAGCGTCCCAGAGCAGAGCTCACTGCTCCAGACTGAGTCACTGTGACCTGGCCTCTGGACTCTGAGGGATACAGAGACAAAAACATAAAGCAGCGTCATGGTTTTGTGGGCTTCATTTCAGAGGGACGGATGTTCATAGAGGGAGAGGAGTTTGATTCTCTGGACTTTACCTGTGAAGCAGCAGCAGAGGAGAGTCCAGATGAGGACGGAGATCAAAGTCATGTTTTTGATGAGGAGGATTTCTGTGTCTTCTGTTGTCATGAAGGACAGCTGTCAGTCATCCAGTGTTCAACTCTCAGGACTATAAACTCTCCCAGATCACTGGAGCATGGTGCTGCTGATGCAAAGTGGCTCTCTATGGAAATGTATGAGAGACCATGTTCTCAGTACTGACCGGACTCACTGGGACTCTGCTTCTGTTTTTACCTTGCTACAGCTTTAAATCTGCACTTTCTATCATTCCAACATTTTAACTGAATTAAACTTTAGATCATGACATTTTTATTGTTCCAATAATGCCGATGCTGTTAATGCTGTAAGCCAATAAAGAGATTTTCTTTCTTTGGATCAAATGTTTCTTTCATGGATCCCTGTACACTAACAACAGATGTCTAATTACATATTTTCACATGTGCAGGATTATAACCAATGTCAGAGTAAGATTTTCTCATCATTGTTGATAGTAAATACAATCGAGGAAAAATAAATAAAAATAAAAATAAGATAACATGATAAAAATGTGCACACAACCTGTTTCATCAGGTTTCCCCATACTGGACACTTTTTAATGTGTGTGTGAGAAAGACGTGAAACAACATTGTTCACACACATTTAAAAAAACCTTTCCATCAGAGTCAGTTTTTAAAGAACTTCCTGAGCTCAAGGAGACACTCAGACGTGTGGGGGAACGTATTTTAATTTGGGTGGGGCTAAACTGGACACATGTATGTGCACAACAACTTATGTGGATGTTCATATTAATGTCTAGAAAAAACAACTGACTTATGTTGGAAACTCTTTCTAGTTAAATCTAGACAGCTAAATCTCTCTCAAACATGTGATTGAGGATATTCAACCTCATCTGCTGAAGACTTGGTCAAACCTGCAAAACTGGAATGAAAAGAAATCTAAAATATACAGGCTGAACATGCATGGGCTGACTACCAAACTGCTCTCTCTCTCTCTCTCTCTCTCTCTCTCTCTCTCTCTCCTTGCTGCATTTTAGAGTCTTCAGATAGTTCAAAACAATACATCAACTCGAGTCTGACCTGTGGTCTCTCTCTCTCTCCCTGTTCTGTCTATATTGAGCTGTCTAATCAATGAAAAAGGCATAAAGCCCCAGAAATTATAATAAAAAGAGAAATTATGGTAGGTTTTATGTATCTGAAAAAATATAAAAAGGTCACAACATTTAACATGTTTAACTATCAAATACATTTCTGCTCAAGCTCCATTCAGTCTCTGTTCTGGAGCTTTTGATCAATTCCCATAGTCTTCCTCAGCAGATGGAGTTCTCCCAGTTGTCATGGAATATTTGAACTTTGATGCCAACATGGACAAGAAGTCCTGAAAATGCTCAGAGAAATGGGAATTTGAACAACTACAATTCAGTGACAACTGGGAGACTTCATCTGCTGAAGAAGATCATGTGATATGATTGAAAGCTCCACAACAGTTAGTGGATGGATGTTGTACAGAGATTGTCTGGGTATTTCCAACGTCAACCAATAACTTTCAGTCTCAATGTCTTTGTGTGGTATTTTAGTTGCATATGAAAGAAAATGTCTTTTTTATGTTGATATATTTATATCACGTAGGTCACTTTTGTCTTGTTATGTCTCCAGTTAATCTTTATTTTATTTATCTATTTTAATACTTGAACATTTCTGATATTAGTCTTTATACTCTTTGTTAATTGGATGTAGTTGAAATAGCTGTGATCCAGAATAAAGCAGAGGTCAAAGGTCATGACCAAGACAGCTCTCATTAACTCTCTCATTGGCTTCGCTTGATAATTTTACAAACCAGATACATTTGTCACTGAATGTGTTTTAATACATGTTGACTGATGGTGTGTGTAGGTGTGTGTGTGTGTGTTTGTGTGTGTGTGTGTGTGTGTGTGTGTGTCCTCAGTGAAGTGTATCAGTCTCTGCAGTAGCTTCCAGCTGCAGCAGTCAGTTCAGTTTCTGTTCAGTCTGACTGAGGGAGGTTTTTTGTACGACGCTTTTCACTGTGTGAACACACTCTGACTGTTGATAACATGAAAACTCTGACAGTAGTAAACTGCTGCATCTTCAGTCTGGACTCCACTGATGGTCAGAGTGAAGTCAGAGTTTGATCCACTGCCTGTAAAACGACCTGGAATCCCTGATGCTCGAGTGCTAGTATAGTAAATGAGCAGTTTAGGAGTTTCTCCATCTCTCTGTTGGTACCAGGCTAAACTGTTAGAATTATAGATGTTCTGACTGGTCCTACATGTGATGGTGACGGAGCGTCCCAGAGCAGAGCTCACTGCTCCAGACTGAGTCACTGTGACCTGGCCTCTGGACTCTGAGGATACAGAGACAAAAACATAAAGCAGCGTCATGGTTTTGTGGGCTTCATTTCAGAGGGACGGATGTTCATAGAGGAGAGGAGTTTGATTCTCTGGACTTTACCTGTGAAGCAGCAGCAGAGGAGAGTCCAGATGAGGACGGAGATCAAAGTCATGTTTTTGATGAGGAGGATTTCTGTGTCTTCTGTTGTCATGAAGGACAGCTGTCAGTCATCCAGTGTTCAACTCTCAGGACTATAAACTCTCCCAGAGCACTGGAGCATGGTGCTGCTGATGCAAAGTGGCTCTCTATGGAAATGCTCTGACTGACTCCAACAGGGACTTGGATTCCTCTCATGATGCTGTTTATCAATGGATCAATCACTTTATCAGAGTATTGATTAGGAATGTGTCAGTGCTCATTTGTATGAGGCTTTGCTTTGGGTTAATATATTTCATGTCACTGTAATTGTTATTTCTAACAGTTTGTACATATAAAGTTTACCAAGAAGTATTTTGTCTTACAAAAGTATTATTAAAAGTTTAAATATTTCACTCCAAATACAGGACCAACAATTGTTGAGAGGTTTAACTTGATTTACATATTTCACACATTGTATGTCACAACAGATAATCTTAAAACATCACTATTAAAACATATATTTAACTGTGAGTAGGTTTGAATTAAAGATTTTCAATACACAACTCAGTAGTTAACAATGTTCAATTTGATTGTACAAAGCAAGCACACACCATCGAGGAATTTCCTTTTCTTTTTTGAAAAACAATAAAAACCTGCCATTTTTCATGCTCGGTAATATATTTTTTGCTTTAAACCTAACAGAGGAACAATGTGCCACTGTAACATTTTATCTTTAGTACTGAAACCTGTCTGTTGCCATGGTTCAGCAGTGATGCCTGTCTGTTGCCATGGCGACTGAGTTCAGAGAGGGAAGTGAAACATTTAAAATCCTTTTAAACTAAACTCTAAGCTTCTCCAAAATGTCTTCTCCTCTCTCTCTCTCTCTCTCTCTCTCTCTCTCTCTCTCTCTCTCTCTCTCTCTCTCCTCTCTCTCTCTCTCTCTCTCTCTGCAGTGGGTCGAGTCGTCCCCACCCTGACGGTGCTGCCCCCCTCCAGTGAGGAGCTGCAGCAAAGGGAAGAATATTATTATTTAAACAGAAGTCTCATTCTATTGTACATCTGCAATTATTTAATTAATATTAAAGCACAATGAGGGATATTTTGTATTTGGCTGTGGTCATTTTATTGAACAATTCTGACATAGGGGAGAGTGGGGTAAGTTGAGCCAAAGGGTAAGTTGAGCCACCCCTTGTTGCTAGGAAATGATAAAAACATTGATCATGTGACCAAATATTTAGGAGGAAGGCTTCATTTCATGGAGTCTGTGAATGTAAGAACCACATGGGTAAAGTGGTTAGATATTTATTTCCAAAAAATCATTTTTCACTCTTGAAAGTGAATTGAGTCTATCATAAGTTTCATGAGAATTGTGTTTAGACCAAAGAAGATCATTTTAAATGTGTTTTATACATCAATTGTGGTATCTATGAGCTACAACATGAGCTCATAAACCTTGCATAAAAGTGCACCATTTTAGCTGTGGGGACTAATAAAGTCAAAATGGTAGATCTGGGGTAAGTTGAGCCATTTGGCCAGGGGGGTAAGTTGAGCCGGTGGCTACAGCCAAAATACACTCAATAAGAGTATCCAAAAACATATTCTGTGTATATTCCAAAAACACAGCTGTTAATGTTTTCTTCCTAAGCGCACTTTAAAATACACATGAATGGGAAGAAGTGAGTGTTATTTAGGGAGCGAGAAGATGAGGGAGGGGTGGGGTGGAGGTGGGGAGGAGGGTGCGGGGGGGAGTAGGGACACGGCTCAACTGACCCCGCTCCTATGCTCAACTTACCCCATACACGGGGTAAGTTGAGCCACAAGACCACTTTTTGGACATGCTATATTATCCAAACAATTATGTTTACACTCATTCTGTTTGTTTGAAGGGATTCACAACATCCTAAAATATATGCAGATATATTAGTTAGCAACAAAACTATGATTGGCTTGATGTAGTGATCCTAAATATGAAAAATGGCTCATCTTACCCCACTCTCCCGAATGGTATAATAATGCAGGATGGATTAATGTGGGAAATTACACAGGATGTGTGTAAAATGACCTTTGGATAAATATAAGACGGTCTGAACAACAGTAGTATAAAGGGATATGACACAGAGGGAATCATTTGCTTTAATTTTAATTTTAAAAACATTCATATTTAGTGATTTGCAAATCCTCAAGCCCAACAGCAAAATAAAATAAATGATTAAATTCTTTGAATTTGTTAAAATGAAAAAGACACTTAGAATACTTAATGAAGTGATCAGGATCAGAAAAGTAATTGAGTATGAATTTAGTGTTTCAGCTCAACACTGGACATGTTTATTAGATTTATCAGAAGAAGAATCTCACAAAACCCTGAAAAAATAATTTAAAGTTAAATAAACAACAGCTGTATTATCAATGATATTAACCTGCCTGTTGAAAGAGTTGACATCAAACTCTGACTGTGTTTGAATCACACTCACAAATGAGATCAAGTTTTATTGTCACATACATAAACATACACAATACAACAAACAGTGAAATTCTTCAGCGTATAGCTCCAGAATGAGGAGATACAAGTAAAGTAAAGTAGATCAATAAAATAAAGATGAATCCAACAATAAAATATGAATGAATGTTGCTGCGTTCTGCACAAAGTAAAATAGAAATATATAATGCATGCATTATAAGCAACTGTTTTGTGACCTCTGACCAGCAGGGGTCACCATGCACTCTAGTGCAGTTATGGCATAGTAACATAATACAAAGCCCTCAACCCTTACAGACATGAGCACATCATTCTCTTTACTCAGATGCACAGTTTTTAAACTGCTTATTGTTATTTGTTTAAAAGTTACATATTAATTTAGTTATTAATGTTTATGTTCATTTGCAATTTTTTTCAATATTTATTGTTTTTATATTGTGCATTATTTATTAATTAAAGCCTGAACTGATAATAAAGTAGACATTCATTTTCATTCAGAGATATTAAAATTACTGGGACCTTGAGGCCATTACCAGAGGAGTGATGGTGGTTTGGTCTTAGGATGGGCCTACTGCAGTGGTTTCCAACCTGGGGGTTGAGACCCCACTAGGTGTCGCCAAAGTCTCATGCGAGTCCATAATTTTAAAGTGTGTAAGAAAACTTTGAAAGTATGCACAGTAAGCCAATATGTCAGCATTTTGTTTATTTCTGTGAAGAAAACTTCATGATTGTTTCTGTATAATTGTTATTTTTGAAGTTTAGATTATTATTTAAGATCTAAACTTATTATTAATTAGGACTTTCACAAAAGTTATATTCACAGAGGTTTAACTCTCTGATTAACGGCTTCATCCTGCATTAGAAAGGTACACAGTTCAAACAACCAAAGAACTCACAGAACAATGGCCAAGCATCAAGTAGTGCCTACAATGGGCACGTGCGCATCAGAACTGGACCACACAGCAATGGAAGAAGGTGACCTGGTCTGATGAATCTCATTTTCTTTTATATCTTGTGGATGGCCAGGTGAGTGGGATAGATGGTGAGAAGCTGTGAGGATGAACTTTATTGATTTTAATAGGTTTTATTGTCCATTATCTCTTTATAAATCAAACTGTTTCAGTTCAATGATTTTCTGTTTATTTGAGTAGTGTAGTAAACATGTCATGTGTATATCAGCACAGCTCGAGTTGACTACCTGAACTAGCTCGCAGACTTCGCTCTATATATGGTTGTTTTATGTATGCATTTTGTCTTGTTATGATTTCAGTGGATCTTTATTTTATACAATATAAGTTTACATATTAAATTAATACATTTTGAAATGTAATGGGTGTACAGGTTTTGTTTCGTCTATCTTTGATGATGAAGGTTTCTGATCTGTGTCTTTTTATTTCCTTTTAATGGGATTAATTTCTGATGTGTGTCTTTATATATTCGTTGATAATTCAATGTAGTTGAAATAGTTGTGATCCAGGATTAAGTAAAGTTCAAAGGTCATGACCAAGACAGCTTTCATTAACTTTCTCATTGGCTTCTCTTGATAATTTTACAAACCAGATAAGAACATGTGTTTATAATAAGAAACTGTGAGGGAGAACGTTATTTGATTTGCTGCAAGATAATTTTTTGTCACTGAACTTGTTTTAGTACATGTTCACTGGTAGTGTGCGTGTGTGTGTGTGTGTGTGTGTGTGTGTGTGTGTGTGTGTGTGTGTGTGTGTGTGTGTGTGTGTGTCCTCAGTGAAGTGTATCAGTCTCTGCAGTAGCTTCCGGCTGCAGCAGTCAGTTCAGTTTCTGTTCAGTCTGACTGGGGGAGGTTTTTGTACGACGCTTTTCACTGTGTGAACACATGCTGACTGTTGATATAGTGATAACTCTGACAGTAGTAAACTGCTGCATCTTCAGTCTGGACTCCACTGATGGTCAGAGTGAAGTCAGAGTTTGATCCACTGCCTGTAAAACGACCTGGAATCCCTGATGCTCGATTGCTAGTTACATAAATTAGCAGTTTAGGAGTTTCTCCATCTCTCTGTTGGTACCAGTGTAAATAGTTATTACTATAGACATTCTGACTGGTCCTACATGTGATGGTGGCGGAGCCTCCCACAGCAGAGCTCACTGCTCCAGACTGAGTCACTGTGACCTGGCCTCTGGACTCTGAGGATACAGAGACAAAAACATAAAGCAACGTCATGGTTTTGTGGGCTTCATTTCAGAGGGACGGATGTTCATAGAGGAGAGGAGTTTGATTCTCTGGACTTTACCTGTGAAGCAGCAGCAGAGGAGAGTCCAGATGAGGACGGAGATCAAAGTCATGTTTTTGATGAGGAGGATTTCTGTGTCTTCTGTTGTCATGAAGGACAGCTGTCAGTCATCCAGTGTTCAACTCTCAGGACTATAAACTCTCCCAGAGCACTGGAGCATGGTGCTGCTGATGCAAAGTGGCTCTCTATGGAAATGTATGAGAGACCATGTTCTCAGTACTGACCGGACTCACTGGGACTCTGCTTCTGTTTTTACCTTGCTACAGCCTTAAATCTGCACTTTCTATCATTCCACCAATTTAACAAATTTGAACAAATTTGAACTTCAGATTATGACATTTTCATTGTCCCAATAATGCCAATGCTGTAAATGCTATACATCAATCAAAAGATATTTTCTATCTTTAGATCAAATAATTTTTCATGGATCCCTGTTTACCAACAATAGATGTCTTATTCCACATTTCCACATGTGCAGGATTATAACCAATGTCAGAATAAGATTTTCATATCATTGTTGATAGTAAATACAATCTGGGAAAAATAGCTACAAATAATAAATAACATAGCATGAGTGAAAAATGTACACACAGGCTGTTTCATTGGGTTTCCCATACTGGACACTTTTTGTGTATAATGTGTATGTGCACAACAACATATTAATGTTTATAAAAAAATGCTGACATATGTTAGAAACTCTTTCTAGTTAAATCTAGACAGCTAAATCTCTCTCAAACATGTGATTGAAGATATTTAACCTCATCTGCTGAAGACTTGGTCAAACCTGCAAAACTGGAATGAAAAGCAATCTAAAATATACAGGCTGAACATGCATGGGCTGACTACCAAACTGCTCTCAATTCAATTCAAATTCAATTCAAAATGGGCTTTATTGGCATGAAACTTTTTGCCAAAGCAAAAGCATCAAAATACAATACAATAAGTCGAAATATTCAGACAATACACAATATGAAAGATATATACATTATTAACATTATATTAGTTATATACAGTGTGTGTGTGTGTGTGTGTGTGTGTGTGTGTGTGTGTGTGTGTGTGTGTGTGGGCCCACTGTTTTGTTTAGAGTTTAGTTAAGTAGCATATTTGATCTGAGTCTGATGAGTACAGATAAATCATATTAAAGTGGTAAGAACTAGGAATGTTAGAGACCTGAGATAATTTAAGTTTTGAATAGTATTTTGATATTGCCAAATCTATTTTGCTTATTACAAGTGTCTGATTTTCTACAGTGTTTTGCCAATTTTGGTAAAGGGTATTTTGTTTACAATTTAGTATTTCAACTATAATATTTTTATTTTAAAGAAGTCTAATTTGGGTAATTGTGATATTTCATTTTTGTTTCTTCTTAACTAACAAAGTAAATATTATTTGTGTTACACTGCAAACCACTGGTTAGTAAAATATTATTTCATTTATTTGAAAGAGTTGTCTGGGGTCAGTTATTTAAAATAGTGTACAGTATGTGTGAATAGAGCCACTGCTTAGTCTAACAGTGTTGTTGGTTATTCATAAAGTATTAGGCTATAAAAAGTTGCACACAAAACAGGTAAACCTTCGTGGTAGCTACCTTAATGAATCGAACCCAAACACCCCATCATTCAAGTCCAAGGTGAGTTCCTTTAACATAGGCATTTACTGAGTGTTGGGGTGCTACACATATATAAAGAGAGTTTGTTACTCTGTAAACTGTGTTCAGCTACTGTAGATGTACAATGCATTGTGGGAAAATATAAATTTTATAATATTATTAACTCTAGATATACTTACAGTAACTAACATATCTGTATAAACCTGTCTGATGAGAGACTTGACATCAGTTGTATCAAATGCAAAGGTTAAAATATTTATCTTTGCCTAAAAAAAAATAACGTGCGAAAAAATTTTAAATGTGATTGATTATTTTAAACGCCGCATTATTAGAACTACATGTAATTATGAGGTGTGTTTTAATTGTATCTTGTTGCTGTTTAGTTTCCATGCAGCTGTTGATTCAGATCAGTTCCTCTCAGCTGAGGGAGGTTTTTGTATGACCCTTTTTCACTGTGTGAATGGAAAGCTGTTGTCCTGCTGACAGTAATAAACTCCTGCATCTTCAGTCTGAACTCCACTGATGGTCAAAGTGAAGTCAGTTCCAGACTGACTCCCACTGAAAAGGTCTGAAACTCCAGACTGACGGTTTGAAGTCCAATAAATGAGGAGTTTAATAGCTTCCCCTGGTTTCTGAAGGTACCAATCTACCTCATTGGTAACACTTGAACTGGCTTTACATCTGACAGAGACAGTCTGTCCTGGAACAACAGACTGAGCTTTAGGAGACTGAGTCAGGATGATTTCTCCTGATGAATCTGGAAAACATGAAAAAGAGGAGAAGGGTTATTGAGACAAATCCAGTTTGGAGAAAGATGATCAACATCCAAACAGAAGAGTATCATTTCTTTAACATGGAGAATAGATGGAAGAAGGTAAATGCTGCTTGTTTCAGTGTTTCTCCATCATAGCAGAACATCATTGTGGTGAACCTGGTTGCATCCTGAAGCAAAGTTTTCAGAAGAGAGTCTCACCCTGAACAAGGAGCCCCAGGGTGGCCAGCAGTAGAGTCAGTGACATTATCATTGTGCTGCCGGCGTGTCAGTGGCTCTGAAAGGCCTGGACAGCCACTGATCAACACTGGCCTCTTAACGGCTGGGAGCAGAGAGGAAGGACACATATGCAAACACACAGAGTCAGTGAACTGTAGCTGTCCTCAACATATCATGGTGTTTCCCCCTCAGTGCTGAGAGCATTGACTATTTAAATGATCTATAATATGATGGGTTTGAGCTGTGATTGAGAACAGCAACTGGTTTCCATAAAGCAGTAAGGGTGGATATTATTCTGTTAAATTATATTGAACTCAATAGTCTTTATTACCAAGGTGCATCTTACATGTTCTTATTTGATACCATACATACAATTATTGGTGTGAAATGAATAGAATCAGAATATTCCTAAACATGTCTTCCAAAGGATAATACAATATTTTCTCCCTCATTGAAGTTTTCTGTTTGTTAAATCTGTTTCAGGGGATGGGTGGCCTTTCCCACATTATTATTAAAGTATTTCTGATTATGATTCTGATCCAATTTGAAAGAAGGATGTTTCAACAAATAAAACAAGATTCTAGTTTATTCTTTCAGTTAGATTATAACATTATTTCTGTTGCATTGCTCGGTTACTTCTAGATCGTTCTATCTTCATCCTTATCTTTATTTATTTATATTTTAAAAAGTACTTATTTTTTGTGTGATTTTTAATGCACCAATGTACAAAGGCAAATTTCTTGTGTGTGTAAAAACTTACTTGGCAATAAACCCAATTCTGATTCTGATTCTGATTCTACTTACTCTCCTATCATTCCAGATCCAACCTCTCCCTTCTGTCCTGCAGTAACTCTCACTCCGCCCTTTGCACCATCAGATCTTCCCTGCCCACTCACTCACCTTTCCAAATAGACCCTTTTCACAGCAGACATTTTGACTGATCAAAGCAGGTAAATCACAGGTGTAATAATAACATTAATACTGGCCCAATTTCATTCAGTGTCCCAGTAAGGCCTTTCAGTGAGTGAGCATGCACAGTACCAGAGCTCTGAGACTGGCTCACCTAAATGTAATGAAGCCATCATTAATGTAATTAAATACACCTGTGCTTTTCCCGCTTTGGCAAGTCAAAATGTCTGCCATGAAAAGTGTCTATTCCCTTAATCAGTTCAGTACCATAGACAGATTCATTTCCACTGTTCTCCTGCAGACTGTTTAGTTTGTGTGTGTGTGTGTGTGTGAGAGAGTGTGTGTGTGTGTGTGTGTGTGTGTGTGTGTCCTCAGTGAAGTGTATCAGTCTCTGCAGTAGCTTCCAGCTGCAGCAGTCAGTTCAGTTTCTGTTCAGTCTGACTGAGGGAGGTTTTTGTACGACGCTTTTTCACTGTGTGAACACATACTGACTGTTGATAACATGAAAACTCTGACAGTAGTAAACTGCTGCATCTTCAGTCTGGACTCCACTGATGGTCAGAGTGAAGTCAGAGTTTGATCCACTGCCTGTAAAACGACCTGGAATCCCTGATGCTCGACTGCTAGTTACATAAATGAGCAGTTTAGGAGTTTCTCCATCTCTCTGTTGGTACCAGGCTAAATAGTGGTTGCCCCCACTAGTAAAGACATTCTGACTGGTCCTACATGTGATGGTGACGGAGCGTCCCAGAGCAGAGCTCACTGCTCCAGACTGAGTCACTGTGACCTGGCCTCTGGACTCTGAGGATACAGAGACAAAAACATAAAGCAGCATCATGGTTTTGTGGGCTTCATTTCAGAGGGACGGATGTTCATAGAGGAGAGGAGTTTGATTCTCTGGACTTTACCTGTGAAGCAGCAGCAGAGGAGAGTCCAGATGAGGACGGAGATCAAAGTCATGTTTTTGATGAGGAGGATTTCTGTGTCTTCTGTTGTCATGAAGGACAGCTGTCAGTCATCCAGTGTTCAACTCTCAGGACTATAAACTCTCCCAGAGCACTGGAGCATGGTGCTGCTGATGCAAAGTGGCTCTCTATGGAAATGCTCTGACTGACTCCAACAGGGACTTGGATTCCTCTCATGATGCTGTTTATCAATGGATCAATCACTTTAATGGATTGCTGATTCAGAAATACACAACAACTAGTTCATATAATTTTGGTTCTATTCTAATGCATATATTTTCTTTACATTTCAAATTTATTTAGAAACATATATTTTATATAGGAGACAGTCCATCACCACCAGCACTGTGCAGCAGTGGTCGGTGGAGGCAGAGGAGGCCTTGATGGACTGTTACAGGGGGGTGAGGAGCATTACTGGCATGAAAAGGTCAGTAGGTTCAGTAGAGGGGACAAAGGGATGTGCCAACGAGTTAAACCTGTATTCCAACATGTTTGATTCACAAACGCCCTCCACCTCCTCAGGTACCCTCATTCACACCTTGGCTACCCCACCCTCCTCCACAGCCCGTCTCTCCCTTCTTTACCCAGACGACAGCCTTTTCCCCCCTCAACACCCCTCCACTTCCTTCCTCCCCCGATCCCTTTCCATATGTCCACCCCACCATTTTACTTGCATATTGCATATAGTGTATATCCTTTTCATTTATAGTCTATATTTTCTGCTATATTTTATAAAATTCCTATTTTGCAATTCTTATTGTACTTCTGTACTCGTTGCACTACATTGGCCTATGCTGCTGTGTCTAACTTGAATTTCTTCTACAGGGGATCAATAAAGGTACATCTTATCTTTTCTTATCTTATGTTAACAAATATATAAATAAATCTCGGAAGTTTCTGGTAATTGTTATTGTTCTTGTCACATGACAAGGTTTTACAAACAGAATAATTTTGTTGAGTTTGTTTGTGTCAAAGTCAGAGAGCCGTGTCACTCTACAGTGAGAGGTTTTTGTACGGCGGCTCAATGAGTTTGTATCACTGTGGTTGACTTTTGGTGGAGGAACCAGACTGGATGTTGGAAGTAAGTTTCTGCATTGATATTAAATATTAGAACATTGTAAAGTAATGTTTTATATTCAGTATTGGTTGCTTGAGGCTGATAAATATATCTTGTTTTAATTTTAATACAGATTTCTGTATCCTCCTTTTTGACGGAGGCTAACTCAGAGCAGCTTTTCTAAACATTTCTTTACACATTCCTGACAAACTGAAATTCAAACAGCGCAAAGTGTAGGAAAAAAAATGTGCTAACCGTTTTATAAATGTCTTCACACATGCGCGTTTATTTGTCGACATTCCTAATAGCTGTTTTTGAATGAGTTGAGATTAAGCTATTAAAATAAAATTGTACAGAGTGAAGATGAAGCTTGGTATTCGAAAACCTTCGAAATCTCTTCATTGTGTCACAGATTGCTTCAAGTTTAAAATCTGTTGAAACGTTTGGTAATGATGATTGAAATCCACATGAAGAACATTTGATTGTAGTCAGTTCATTTTGTGTGTTTGTTCATGTTTCCACTAAATACTTTAAAGTAATGTATAGTTCAGGTTTTGGATGATTTTGATGAGTTTTTGATATTTTATTTCCAGTGTAGTTTGATATATTTCAGCTCATTCTGTATGATGATTCTCTCTGTGCTGATATGCATGAGAGGCTTCTTAAAGGGAAGTGAAACAATGTGTGAGTGAGTGACTGGTGGTGCAGAAAAACCATCTGACAGAAACTCCTTAAAGGAGAAAATCAACTCTCACACAGTAAAGGTGTCCAAGTGTCTGCTGCTTGTTTGACAGCTGTGTGGACCCTGTCCTCTAAGCTGATTGGTGTCTCCTAGGTGATGTCCGTCCCACCCTGACGGTGCTGCCCCCTCCAGTAAGGAGCTGCAGCAGGGGAAGGCCACGCTCATGTGTCTGGCCAACAAGGGCTTCCCCCTCAGACTGGAGTCTGTCCTGGAAGGTGGACGGCAGCAGCAGCAGCATCAGCTGGGAGGAGAGCAGGAGCCCCGGGGTGCTGAAGGACGGCCACTACAGCTGGAGCAGCACCCTGAGGCTCTCTGCAGACCACTGGAGGAAGGTGGGCTCTGTGACCTGTGAGGCCACCCAGGGCTCCCAGACTCCGCTCTCAGAGACACTGAGGAGAGACCAGTGTTCCCAGTTCTGACCTGACTCACTGGGACTCTGATACTGGTTTTACTCTGCTACTGCTCTCAGTCTGCACCCTCTGATTATCTGTCTAAATCTTTCTTTACCTTCTCTCACTCTCTGATTACATGTTTCATTGATTAAATTTGTTATTTTGATTATTTCAACACAATAAAGACCAGTTCATTAAATCAGTTGTTGTCATGAATGTTACTGTAAACTGATGTTGCAGACTTAATAGTTCTATTAAATCCAAAAACACTGAACAAAATTGAGTTTAAGATTGAAAAATATAAGGTAATGTCTTAAGAAAGAATACAACATAGAAAATAATTTTGATATCTCTCCTCATTCTTTAGAAGAAATAAAAGCAATCAGATAGTCAATTATCAGTTCTTGTTGTGACCCAACATCATCAAAATAAATGAATCATTTTCTAGAGATTCCTTCAAGCATTTGTAATGACATGAACTTCTTCTTTACTCTAATCATGAATTTATTTTTTGGTAAGAAAGCTGATCAATAAAGTATCTTCAGGATCATTAGATATAATGTATGTGTCCTATAAAAGAATTGTTCCATTGATATGAATCCATGTTATGTTAAAATAGATTCAGGAGTGTACAGAAAGTAAAATTAATCCGAATAACTACAAAATCTGAGAAGAAATCATTTGAATTATAAAACGTGCATTGGGCACGATTAGTATCAGTATCTGCAGTTTTTTGGCAAAATATAACATACCTTAGGTGTTTTCATATGAACACAAGCTCATTAAAATATGTAGTGTGTTTAAGTTTGTTGAAATCTAAACTCTGAATTAAATATGAATAATATGAAATTCAAATTACATCAAAACTAGGTTAAAAGACTTAAAGAACATATTCTATTTCAAAGCAAACAAAAGACAAACTAATGTTAACATCTTGTTACCTGTAAAAACTAATCTACTTTTTGACTAATCTACAATGGATGTATCAAACTTATTTCCTACCCTCTCTCATCAAAGTTACCATTAGAACTTCCTACACTATACATCATATTTACTGACAGTATTCTGTTATATGGACTTCACTGTCTATTACATTTCTAAAGTGTCTGTATTTCTGTGCAGCTGTTGATTCAGATCAGTTCCTCTCCAGCTGAGGGAGGTTTTTGTACGACGTTGTATCACTGTGTGAATGGCCAGCTGTTACATTGCTGACAGTAATAATCTCCTGCATCTTCAGTCTGAACTCCACTGATGGTCAGAGTGAAGTCAGTTCCAGATCCACTTCCACTAAAACGACCTGAAACTCCAGACTGACGGCTTGTAGAATAATAAATCAAGAGTTTGGGCGATTCTCCAGGTTTCTGAAGGTACCAGTTAAGACAAGTACCAGCACTTGAACTGGCTTTACATCTGACAGAGACAGTCTGTCCTGGAACAACAGACTGAGCTTTAGGAGACTGAGTCAGGATGATTTCTCCTGATGAATCTGGAAAACATGAAAAAGAGGAGAAGGGTTATTGAGACAAATCCAGTTTGGAGAAAGATGATCAACATCCAAACAGAAGAGTATCATTTCTTTAACATGGAGAATAGATGGAAGAAGGTAAATGCTGCTTGTTTCAGTGTTTCTCCATCATAGCAGAACATCATTGTGGTGAACCTGGTTGCATCCTGAAGCAAAGTTTTCAGAAGAGAGTCTCACCCTGAACAAGGAGCCCCAGGGTGGCCAGCAGTAGAGTCAGTGACATTATCATTGTTCTGCCGGCGTGTCAGTGGCTCTGAAAGGCCTGGACAGCCACTGATCAACACTGGCCTCTTAACGGCTGGGAGCAGAGAGGAAGGACACATATGCAAACACACAGAGTCAGTGAACTGTAGCTGTCCTCAACATATCATGGTGTTTCCCCCTCAGTGCAGCTGTTGCTTCATTGCGCACACAGAACTTCAGTGTTTCATGAAACATAGATTCAACTTAAGAACCATAATGAGTGATTATATAAGAATTATACCTTACAATAGGGATGTACATCTATATTTGGGAGTTGCATTATTGTGTTTAAGAACATTGCGGTGCTTCACAGAACTTTTTTTTCTTCTCCTCACATACACTGCCGGTGAGTTCACCCTAAATACCTGTAATGTAAATTAGTTTCTCGTTGCCCAGTGGTATCTCTCCATGAACATATGATTTAATATTCAGGATCCTGAGATTTCTGCCTCCACCCCAAAAAAATGCAGGTGTAAGAAATTTCATTTGTATAGCTTTCAGCAAAGATAAAGCATTTTTAAAACTACAGTAGCAATATGTTTTGTTCTATCAAAATGATGTCCAACTCAATGGAGGTGAATATATGATCCAAAGAACACAGTAATACAGGAACAATTTAACTCTGTGAACAGTTTTCATAGAGAGTATTTCTTCAGAGCAGTGTGTGAACATTTCATTCACCTCCTTTGTATGAGGTTGAGAAATCTCAGTGACGTTTCAAAACCTGGATAAATAAATCATACTGCTGCCTTTTACATTAAGGAAACTAATGAACAACCTTGATTTTCCCCCAATAATTGTCAGGTTTTTGTGTCTTTATTATGCTGTTACCTGTGGTGGATTAAGTCGGTCATGGGCCCCTAGGCTATGCTTTGTGTGGGCGCCTCCGTGGCTGTCATGGGATGTGTAGCATCATGTGATTTTCTATTGTTTCTGTGAGCAAATCAGGCAAGAAAACACACTGACAATCTATCATAAACAATATAAATGATATATTAAATGATCTAAATATGATAAATAATGAAATATACATACCATGTCTGCTAAACAATTAACCTTTTCTGTCCCGCTCCCAATTCCCACTCTACATCTGTAATAACCACATTATGAGCTGTTGAGTCCTGTTACTGAAACATATTACCCCAATGTTACCATCTTAATAATCAGTTACAGTGTACAGTACTACTTATTGAGGTCAGTCATGAGCCACACAGAGCCATGTGTCACTAACAGTCACAGTCTGGTTCATTGTCTCTTTAATGAGTAAAATGTGATCATATCCTAATGTTGTCTGAACTGTCCATTAGATCTTTATAATGAAACTGTTTGTGTAGGACCAATAATTATTTGTTATCTCTTTTTTATGATAATTCCATTGTGTGTGTGTGTGTGTGTGTGTGTGTGTGTGTGTGTGTGTGTGTGTGTGTGTGTGTGCGTGTGTGTGTGTGTGTGTATGTGTGTGTCCTCAGTGAAGTGTATCAGTATCTGCAGTAGCTTCCAGCTGCAGCAGTCAGTTCAGTTTCTTTTCACTCTGACTGAGGGGAGGTTTTGTACGACGATTTTTCACTGTGTGAACAACCACTGACTGTTAACATTGAATTCACCCATACAGTAGTAAACTGCTGCATCTTCAGTCTGGACTCCACTGATGGTCAGACTGAAGGCAGAGTTTGATCCACTGCCTGTAAAACGACCTGGAATCCCTGATGCTCGAGTGCTAGCAGCATAAATGAGCAGTTTAGGAATTTCTCCATCTCTCTGTTGGTACCAGGCTAAACGATCGGAGCTATAAACATTCTGACTGGTCCTACATGTGATGGTGACGGAGCGTCCTAGAGCAGAGCTCACTGCTCCAGACTGAGTCACTGTGACCTGGCCTCTGGACTCTGAGGATACAGAGACAAAAACATAAAGCAGCGTCATGGTTTTGTGGGCTTCATTTCAGAGGGACGGATGTTCATAGAGGAGAGGAGTTTGATTCTCTGGACTTTACCTGTGAAGCAGCAGCAGAGGAGAGTCCAGATGAGGACGGAGATCAAAGTCATGTTTTTGATGAGGAGGATTTCTGTGTCTTCTGTTGTCATGAAGGACAGCTGTCAGTCATCCAGTGTTCAACTCTCAGGACTATAAACTCTCCCAGAGCACTGGAGCATGGTGCTGCTGATGCAAAGTGGCTCTCTATGGAAATGTATGAGAGACCATGTTCTCAGTACTGACCGGACTCACTGGGACTCTGCTTCTGTTTTTACCTTGCTACAGCTTTAAATCTGCACTTTCTATCATTCCACCACTTTAACAGAATTGAACTTCAGATTATGACATCTTTATTGTTCCAATAATGCCAATGCTGTTAATGCTGTAAGCCAATAAAGATATTTTCTTTATTTAGATCAAATGTTTCTTTCATGGATCCCTGTACACTAACAACAGATGTCTAATTCCATATTTTCACATGTGCAGGATTATAACCAATGGCAGAATAAGATTTTGTCAGCATAGTTGATACTTAATACAATCTAAAAAATGTAGCATGAGTGAATAATGTGCATACAGCCTGTTTCATCAGGTTTCCCCAAACTGGACACTTTTTCATGTCTGTGTGAGAAAGACATGAAACAACATTGTTCACACACATTTAAAAAATCCTTTTTCCATCAGAGTCAGTTTTTAAAAAACTTCCAGAGCTCAAGGAGACACTCAGACGTGTGGGGGAACGTATTTTAATTTGGGTGGGGCTGACCTGGACACGTGTATGTGCACAACAACTTATGTGGATGTTCATATAATGTTTAGAAAAAACAACTGACATATGTTGGAAACTCTTTCTAGTTAAATCTAGACAGCTAAATCTTCCTCAAACATGTGATTGATGATATTTAACCTCATCTGCTAAAGACTTGGTCAAACCTGCAAAACTGGAATGAAAAGAAATCTAAAATATACAGGCTGAAAATGCATGCTACTGCTCTCCGTCTGCACTCTCTCATTACCTGTCTTAATCTTTCTTTACCTCTTCTCACTCTCTGATTACATGTTTCATTGATTCAATTTTTGATTTTGATTATTTCAACACAATAAAGACCAGTTCATCAAATCAGTTGTTGTCATGTATGTTACTGTAAACTGATGTTGCTGTCTTAATAGTTCCATTAAATCCAGAAAAACTGAAAAAAGTTGAGATCGAGTTTCAAAAATCTTAGGTAAAGTTTAGGAAAAGAATAAAATGTAGAACAAAAATTTTAATATCTCTCCTCATTCTTCAGAAAAAATAAAACTAATCAGATAATCATTTATCAGTTCTAATTGTGACCCAACATCATCAATGTAAACTAATAATTCTCTTCAAATTCCTTCAAGCATTTGTGACGACATGAACTTCTTCTTTACGCTAATCATGTATTATTTTTTTGTAACAAAGTTGATCAATAAAGTTAGATCTTCAGGATCATTAGTTATAATGTATGTGTCTTATAAACAAAGTGTTCCATTGATAGAAATTTGTGTTACGTTAAAATAGATTCAGGAGTGTTCAGAAAGTAAAATGAATCTGAGTAAACTACAAAATCTAATAAGAAATCATTTGAATTATAAAATGGGATATTATCAGCATATTATGTAAGATTAGTATCAGTATTTGCAATTTGTTGGCAAAATATTACATAACTTATGTGTTTTCATATGAACACAAGGTCTTTAAAACATGTAGTGTGTTTACGTTTGTAGAAAACTAAACTCTGACTTAAATATGAATAATATGAAATTAAAAGGACATCTAAACTACTTTAAAAACTTGAAAGTAAATTTTCTATTTCAAAGCAAACGAAAAAAAGTGTTAATGTCTTGTTATCTGTAATAACTCATCTACCTTTCAACTAATCTACAATGGATGTATCAAACTTATTTCCTACTTTATTTCAACAAAGTTACCATTAGGACTTACTACGCTATACATCATATTTACTGATGGTCTTCTGTTATATGGACTTCACTGTCTGTTAAATGTCTAAAGTGTCTGTATTTCTGTGCAGCTGTTGATTCAGATCAGTTCCTCTCCAGCTGAGGGAGGTTTTTGTACGACGTTGTATCACTGTGTGAACGGGTAACTGTAACCACTCTGTAGACAATAGTAAACTCCTGCATCCTCAATCTGAACTGTACTGATGGTCAAAGTGAAGTCAGTTCCAGATCCACTCCCACTGAAACGATTTGAAACTCCAGACTGACGAGTTGTGGCATAATGAATCAAAAGTTTGGGAGATTCTCCGGGTTTCTGAAGGTACCAGTGAAGGTAGCTGCCCATACTTGAACTGGCTTTACATCTGATAGAGACAGTCTGTCCTGGAACAACAGACTGAGCTTTAGGAGACTGAGTCAGGATGATTTCTCCTGATGAATCTGGAAAACATGAAAAAGAGGAGAAGGGTTATTGAGACAAATCCAGTTTGGAGAAAGATGATCAACATCCAAACAGAAGAGTATCATTTCTTTAACATGGAGAATAGATGGAAGAAGGTAAATGCTGCTTGTTTCAGTGTTTCTCCATCATAGCAGAACATCATTGTGGTGAACCTGGTTGCATCCTGAAGCAAAGTTTTCAGAAGAGAGTCTCACCCTGAACAAGGAGCCCCAGGGTGGCCAGCAGTAGAGTCAGTGACATTATCATTGTGCTGCCGGCGTGTCAGTGGCTCCGAAAGGCCTGGACGGCCACTGATAAACACTGGCCTCTTAACGGCTGGGAGCAGAGAGGAAGGACACATATGCAAACACACAGAGTCAGTGAACTGTAGCTGTCCTCAACATATCATGGTGTTTCCCCCTCAGTGCAGCTGTTGCTTCATTGCACACACAGAACTTCAGTGTTTCATGAAACATAGATTCAACTTAAGAACCATAATGAGTGATGATATAAGAATTATACCTTACAATAGTGATGTACATCCATATTTGGGAGTTGCATTGTTGTGTTTGAGAACTTTTCACAGAACATTTTTATCTTTTCCTCCAATACGCTACAGTCAGTTCACCCAAAGTACCTGTTATATAAATTAGTTTCTCTTTGCCCAGTGGTATCTCTCCATGAACATATGATTTAATATTCAGGATCCTGAGATTTCTGCCTCCACCCCAATAAAATGCAGGTGGAAGAAATTTCATTTGCAGAGCTTTCAGCAAAGACAAAGCATTTTAAAACTTGAGCAGCAACATGTTTTTTCTCAAGAACTCAATGGAGGTGAATAGATGATCCAAAGAACACAGTAATACAGGAACAATTTAACTCTGTGAACAGTTTTCATAGAGAGTATTTCTTCAGAGCAGTGTGTGAACATTTCATTCACCTCCTTTGTATGAGGTTGAGAAATCTCAGTGACGTTCCAAAACCTGGACTAATAAATCATACTGCTGCCTTTTATATTAAGGAAACTAATGAACAACCTTGATTTTCCCCCAATAATTGTCAGATTTTTGTGTCTTTATTATGCTGTTACCTGTGGTGGATTAAGTCGGTCATGGGCCCCGAGGCTATGCTTTGTGTGGGCCCCTCCATGGCTATCATGGGATGTGTAGCAATAGTTTGGGTGATTTTCTATTGTTTCTGTGAGCGAATCAGGCAAGAAAACACACTGACAATCTATCATAAACAATATAAATGATATATTAAATGATCTAATTATGATAAATAATGAAATATACATACCATGTCTGCTAAACAATTGACCTTTTCTGTCCCGCTCCCAATTCCCACTGTCCCCCTGCCCCATGAGCTGTTGTTACATCTGCAATAACCACATTATGAGCTGTTGAGTCTTGTTACTGAAACATATTACCCCACTGTTACCATCTTAATGATCAGTTACAGTGTACAGTACTACTTATTGAGGTCAGTCATGAGCCACACAGAGCCATATCTCACTAACAGTCACAGTCTGGTTCATTGTCTCTTTAATGAGTAAAATGTGATCATATCCTAATGTGGTCTGAACTGATGTTGAGAAACTGTGATGATAAACTTGATATTAACAGATTTATTTGCGCACTAGGTCTTTATAATAAAACTGTTTGTGTAGGACCAATAATTATTTGTTATTTGTTATTTTTTTTTAATGATTATCCCAGTGTGTGTGCGTGTGTGTGTGTGTGTGTGTGTGTCCTCAGTGAAGTGTATCAGTCTCTGCAGTAGCTTCCAGCTGCAGCAGTCAGTTCAGTTTCTGTTCAGTCTGACTGAGGGAGGTTTTTGTACGACGCTTTTTCACTGTGTGAACAACCACTGACTGTTGATAAGATGAGCACTCTGACAGTAGTAAACTGCTGCATCTTCAGTCTGGACTCCACTGATGGTCAGTGTGAAGTCAGAGTTTGATCCACTGCCTGTAAAACGACCTGGAATCCCTGATGCTCGAGTGGTAGCAGCATAAATGAGCAGTTTAGGCGTTTCTCCATCTCTCTGTTGGTACCAGGCCAAAGCATGGTAGCTGCTCCAAGTATAGACATTCTGACTGATCCTACATGTGATGGTGGCGGAGCGTCCCAGAGCAGAGCTCACTGCTCCAGACTGAGTCACTGTGGCCTGGCCTCTGGACTCTGAGGATACAGAGACAAAAACATAAAGCAGCGTCATGGTTTTGTGGGCTTCATTTCAGAGGGACGGATGTTCATAGAGGAGAGGAGTTTGATTCTCTGGACTTTACCTGTGAAGCAGCAGCAGAGGAGAGTCCAGATGAGGACAGAGATCAAAGTCATGTTTTTGATGAGGAGGATTTCTGTGTCTTCTGTTGTCATGAAGGACAGCTGTCAGTCATCCAGTGTTCAACTCTCAGGACTATAAACTCTCCCAGAGCACTGGAGCATGGTGCTGCTGATGCAAAGTGGCTCTCTATGGAAATGCTCTGACCTACTCCAACAGGGACTTGGATTCCTCTCATGATGCTGTTTATCAATGGATCAATCACTTTATCAGAGTATTGATTAGGAATGTGTCAGTGCTCATTTGTATGAGGCTTTGGTTTCAGTTTGATGGACACATTTTCGTCTAGAATATTTAGTGAATTCCCCTTAATTCACTACCACACAGATCAACATCACTGTGGGACACATTTAAACAAAATTATTATGTCTCATTAGTCATAATCTACAATAAACATGTGTTTATGATCTTTATTACATTTGTCATTCTTTATTGGAGAGTTGTTCTTTTGAAATATCTTATTTCATTGTTTTAATGTAACATGAATTAATACAGCTTATTTCACAAAAAATATTAAATATATATTCATAGTTTATGTTTTAGACACTTTAACCAGTTATTAGATAAACTGGGTAAACTGGGAATGTGTTTGCTGAGTTTGTTTGTGTCAAAATCAGAGAGCCGTGTCTCTCTACAGTGAGAGGTTTTTGTACGGCGGCTCAATGACTTTGTATCACTGTGGTACACGTTCGGTGGAGGAACCAGACTGGATGTTGGAAGTAAGTCAAATCTTTATATTTTTTATCATTTCAGGACATATTTGTCTTTTTTATATATTTTTCAGGAAGAATTCTTGATTTTTCATATTAATGTATATCTTCTGCAGAAATACTTTACACTCAGAGACATATTTTGCATCAGGAATATAAATTCAAAACCTGATTGAAGTGAATTTAAAATATCAAGACAGAATATGACTTGATATGTATATGAATGGTAAAGTTTCATCTTGAGGGTTTGTAGGTTTAGTTCAGTGTGTCAAAGTCAGAGAGCCGTGTCTCTCTACAGTGAGAGGTTTTTGTACGGCGGCTCAATGAGTTTGTATCACTGTGGTTGACTTTTGGTGGAGGAACCAGACTGGATGTTGGAAGTAAGTTTCTGTACAAATACTAAATACAATATTGTAAAGTAATGTTTTAAATTTAGTTTTTAAATGTCTGAAGTAGACAGGTATAGTTTGTTTTAATATTAACACTTGAAGTATTCATGTTTGTACTTGTCCTCCTTCATCATGGAGGCTAACTCTTTGTTCTTTAAACATTCCTGTCAAACTGAAATTCAAACAGCTTGAAGTGTAGAAAAGATAAAACTGCTAAACTTTTTGTACAAATGTTTCATTTTTAAGATTCACTTTTACTTTTCTATGTCAGAAATAAATATTTTTAAATGAATTAAGATAAAATTTTATAGTCAAATTGAACGTAGTGAAGATAAAGATGAGTAAACGTTCAAAATATCTTCATAGTGTTATATATTGTTTTAAAGTTACAGTTTGGTAATGATGATTGAAATTCATATGAAGAACATTTGATTGTAGTCAGTTCATTTTCTGTGTTTGTTCATGTTTCCACTAAATACTTTAAAGTAATGT
The DNA here is from genome assembly GCF_905237075.1 of Dicentrarchus labrax. Taxonomy (NCBI): domain Eukaryota; kingdom Metazoa; phylum Chordata; class Actinopteri; family Moronidae; genus Dicentrarchus; species Dicentrarchus labrax. The sequence goes on from NW_026136732.1 coordinate 59,090, forward strand.
ATAGTTCAGGTTTTGGATGATTTTGATGATACAGTTTTTGATATTTTATTTCCAGTGTAGTTTGATATATTTCAGCTCATTCTGTATGATGATTCTCTGTGCTGATATGCATGAGAGGCTTCTTAAAGGGAAGTGAAACAATGTGTGAGTGAGTGACTGGTGGAGCAGAAAAACCATCTGACAGAAACTCCTTAAAGGAGAAAATCAACTCTCACACAGTAAAGGTGTCCAAGTGTCTGCTGCTTGATTGACAGCTGTGTGGTCCCTGTCCCTCTAAGCTGATTGGTGTCTCCTAGGTGATGTCCGTCCCACCCTGACGGTGCTGCCCCCTCCAGTAAGGAGCTGCAGCAGGGGAAGGCCACGCTCATGTGTCTGGCCAACAAGGGCTTCCCCTCAGACTGGAGTCTGTCCTGGAAGGTGGACGGCAGCAGCAGCAGCAGCAGCTGGGAGGAGAGCAGGAGCCCCGGGGTGCTGAAGGACGGCCACTACAGCTGGAGCAGCACCCTGAGGCTCTCTGCAGACCACTGGAGGAAGGTGGGCTCTGTGACCTGTGAGGCCACCCAGGGCTCCCAGACTCCGCTCTCAGAGACACTGAGGAGAGACCAGTGTTCCCAGTTCTGACCTGACTCACTGGGACTCTGATACTGGTTTTACTCTGCTACTGCTCTCAGTCTGCACTCTCTCATTATCTGTCTATATCTTTCTTTACCTCTTCTCACTTTCTGATTACTTGTTTCATTAATTAAATTTGTTATTTTGATTATTTCAACACAATAAAGACCAGGTCATCAAATAATTTTTTTGTCATGTGTGTTACTGTAAACTGATGTTGTAGACCAGGGGTCATCAACTACATTTGTCCAACGGCCAGAATTTTTCTCTACAGACACTGTGAGGGCCAGATGCTCGTAAAATAAAATAAAATAAAATAATTATTGTATCCTAAGTAATATGTTATGATTTGATATACTCATTTTCATTCCAAATTTATGATATTTTTTAGCCTCTGTCAGTGTTAGGAGACTCATATTAGCTGTATTGCAGCAAGCCCCTAGGGGGCGATAGTGATATTTTCAGCCCAGGTGGAGAATTCTCCACTAACGTGAGGAAGGTGATGCCGCTGGAGGCGGCTATTCAAAGTGAACTGATTGACATCCAGGCCGCTGGTGACATGAAGGCTGCTCTCCGTGGTGCTGAAAGCTTGAGCGCCTTTTGGGTGGCTTGTCCCCAAGAGTGTGACACACTGAAGACATTGACCATGCATGTGCTCACAATGTTTGGATCAACATACACCTGTGAAGCTGCGTTCTCAAAAATGAACTCTATAAAAATGCATGAGAAGAACCGACATAAGCGAATAAGCCTGACAGCTGTCAAGCCAGATTAAAAAGAGAGTGTAGGAGGGGAAATGTAACGTCTCCCATTAAGCAAACGTATTTCAGTCTTGTGATTTTCTTGGTTTTACTTTACTTGTATTTATTTGTTGGATCACAGGCTACTTTAATTTGATGTAAAGAGTAACATTTCTAATAACTGAGGCCTGTCACTTTTATTTGTCATTAGAAATATTTGCTGATGTGCAAGGCTTGCAATTACCATGCTCTTCTCTGTTAGGTTGATGGTTGTTACTAAGACACTGCAATTGTGCACAAACCCCAAGCAAGGACAATTTTGACATTTGTGAAAAACGACTATAGATAAAGTGAGCATGTGAAACAATAAAAGATGTTTAATGAGAGCAACAACATTTTTGATTGAAGGCAGGCTATGGCACAAGCTACTTTTCAGAGGGAGTTTCATTCATTTGATTTAAAAATAAATAAATATAGAAACATACCTTTTCCTCTTCACTAGGTTATTCCTGAATTCAGTAATATTCTGGGGGCTGGATGGAAATCTCTGGCGGGCAGGATGTGGCCCGTGGGCCGCCAGTTGACGTTCACTGTTGTAGACTTAATAGTAACATTATATCCAAAAACACTGAATAAAAATGAGATCAAGATTCAAAAATATTAGGTAATGTCTTAAGAAAGAATATGATGTAGAACAAAAATTTTAATATCTCTCCTCATTCTTTAGAAAAAATAAAAGTAATCAGATAATCAATTATCAGTTCTTGATGTAACCCAACATCATTATCCAATCCAATCCAATCCACTTTATTTATATAGCACGAATTTAACAAACACAAGGTTTCCAAAGTGCTGCACAAAAAGATATACAGAATAAATAGATAACACAATCGAAGATACACAATAAAAGATAAAAGCAATAAGATAAAATAAAATAAAATAAGTAAAATAAATAACAGAAATAAATAAAAAGCACTGCCAACACAAGATAAAAATATGCATGTATACACATAGAATCAACACTCTACATGGAATCAAAAGCCGAAGAAAAGAGGTGGGTTTTAAGAAGAGTTTTAAAATGAGACAGAGAGGTGGCCTGTCTAAAGTGCAGCGGCAATCCATTCCAAAGTTTTGGAGCTGCAACGGCAAACGCTCGTTCCCCTCTGAGCTTAAGCCTAGCTTTAGGCACTGTCAGGAGCAGCTGGTCAGCTGACCTGAGAGATCGGCTGGGAGTGTAGGGGTGCAGTAGCTCAGAGAGGTAAGTAAATTAATCTTTTTCTTCTGATTCCTTCAAGCATTTGTTATTAGACAAACTTTCCTCTAATCATGAATTTATTTTTTGGTAACAAAGCTGATCGATAGAGTATCTTCAGGATCATTAGATATATTGCATGTGTCCTATAAAGTTTTCCACTGATATCAACTACAAAATCTGAGAAGAAATCATTTGAATTACAAAATAGGAAATTATCAGCATATTATGTAAGATTATTATCAGTGTCTGCAGTTTGTTGGCAAAATATAACATAACTTATGTATTTTCATATGAACACAAGCTCAATAAAAATATGTGTTTACGTTTGTTGAAAACTAAACTCTGACTTAAATATGAATAACATGAAATTCAAATAACATCTAAATTACGTTAAAAGACATGAAAGAAAATATTCTATTTCAAATCAAACAAAAAACAAACTAATGTTAATGTCTTGTTATCAGTAATAACTCATCTACTTTTTGACTAATCTACAATGGATATATCAAACTTATTTACTATCCTATCTCAACAAGGTTACCATTAGGACTTATTACACTATACATTATATTTACTGACAGTATTCTGTTATATGGACTTCACTGTCTGTTATATTTCTAAAGTGTCTGTATTTCTGTGCAGCTGTTGATTCAGATCAGTTCCTCTTCAGCTGAGGGAGGTTTTTGTACGACGTTGTATCACTGTGTGAACGGCCAGCTGTTACATTGCTGACAGTAATAATCTCCTGCATCTTCAGTCTGAACTCCGCTGATGGTCAGAGTGAAGTCAGTTCCAGATCCACTTCCACTAAAACGACCTGAAACTCCAGACTGACGGCTTGAAGAATGATAAATCAAGAGTTTGGGCGATTCTCCAGGTTTCTGAAGGTACCAGTTAAGACAAGTACCAGCACTTGAACTGGCTTTACATCTGACAGAGACAGTCTGTCCTGGAACAACAGACTGAGCTTTAGGAGACTGAGTCAGGATGATTTCTCCTGATGAATCTGGAAAACATGAAAAAGAGGAGAAGGGTTATTGAGACAAATCCAGTTTGGAGAAAGATGATCAACATCCAAACAGAAGAGTATCATTTCTTTAACATGGAGAATAGATGGAAGAAGGTAAATGCTGCTTGTTTCAGTGTTTCTCCATCATAGCAGGACATCATTGTGGTGAACCTGGTTGCATCCTGAAGCAAAGTTTTTAAGAAGAGAGTCTCACCCTGAACAAGGAGCCCCAGGGTGGCCAGCAGTAGAGTCAGTGACATTATCATTGTGCTGCCGGCGTGTCAGTGGCTCTGAAAGGCCTGGACAGCCACTGATCAACACTGGCCTCTTAACGGCTGGGAGCAGAGAGGAAGGACACATATGCAAACACACAGAGTCAGTGAACTGTAGCTGTCCTCAACATATCATGGTGTTTCCCCCTCAGTGCAGCTGTTGCTTCATTGCACACACAGAACTTCAGTGTTTCATGAAACATAGATTCAACTTAAGAACCATAATGAGTGATGATATAAGAATTATACCTTACAATAGGGATGTACATCAATATTTTGGAGTTGCATTGTTGTGTGTGAAAACTTTTCACAGAACATTTTTATCTTTTCCTCAAATACGCAACAGTCAGTTCACCCAAAGTACCTGTTATATAAATTAGTTTCTCTTTGTCCTGTGGTATCTCTCCATGAACATATTATTTAACATTCAGGTGCCTGAAATTTCTGCTTCCACCCCAATAAAATACAGGTGGAAGAAATGTCATTTGTAGAGCTTTCAGCAAAGATAAAGCATTTTAAAACTTTCAACATGATTTTTTCTAAAGAACTCAATGGAGGTGAATAGATGATCCAAAGAACACAGTAATACAGGAACAATATAACTCTGTGAACAGTTTTCATAGTGAGTATTTCTTCAGAGCAGTGTGTGAACATTTCATTCAATCCAATCCAATCCACTTTATTTATATAGCACGATTTTAACAAACACAAGGTTTCCAAAGTGCTGCACAAAAAAGCCTCCTTTGTATGAGGTTGAGCAATCTCAGTGACGTTTCAAAACCTGGATAAATAAATCATACCTGCTGCCTTTTATATTAAGGAAACTAATGAACAACCTTGATTTTCCCCCAATAATTGTCAGATTTTTGTGTCTTTATTATGCTGTTACCTGTGGTGGATTAAGTCGGTCATGAGCCCCTAGGCTATGCTTTGTGTGGGCCCCTCCGTGGCTGTCATGTGATGTGTAGCAATAGTTTGAGTGATTTTCTATTGTTTCTGTGAGTGAATCAGGCAAGAAAACACACTGACAATCTATCATAAACAATATAAATGATATATATTTAAATGACCTAATTATGATAAATAATGAAATATACATACCATGTCTGCTAAACTATTTACTTTTTCTGTCCCTCTCCCAATTCCCACTGTACATCTGTAATAACCACATTATGACCTGTTGAGTCTTGTTACTGAAACATATTACCCCACTGTTACCATCTTAATGTGTGTGTGTGTGTGTCCTCAGTGAAGTGTATCAGTCTCTGCAGTAGCTTCCAGCTGCAGCAGTCAGTTCAGTTTCTGTTCAGTCTGAGTGAGGGAGGTTTTTGTACGACGCTTTTTCACTGTGTGAACACATTCTGACTGTTGATGTAGTGATAACTCTGACAGTAGTAAACTGCTGCATCTTCAGTCTGGACTCCACTGATGGTCAGAGTGAAGTCAGAGTTTGATCCACTGCCTGTAAAACGACCTGGAATCCCTGATGCTCGGGTGCTAGCATAGTAAATGAGCAGTTTAGGAGTTTCTCCATCTCTCTGTTGGTACCAGGCTAAACGATCGGAGCTATAAACATTCTGACTGGTCCTACATGTGATGGTGGCGGAGCGTCCCAGAGCAGAGCTCACTGCTCCAGACTGAGTCACTGTGACCTGGCCTCTGGACTCTGAGGATACAGAGACAAAAACATAAAGCAGCATCATGGTTTTGTGGGCTTCATTTCAGAGGGACGGATGTTCATAGAGGGAGAGGAGTTTGATTCTCTGGACTTTACCTGTGAAGCAGCAGCAGAGGAGAATCCAGATGAGGACGGAGATCAAAGTCATGCTTTTGATGAGGAGGATTTCTGTGTCTTCTGTTGTCATGAAGGACAGCTGTCAGTCATCCAGTGTTCAACTCTCAGGACTATAAACTCTCCCAGAGCACTGGAGCATGGTGCTGCTGATGCAAAGTGGCTCTCTATGGAAATGCTCTGACTGACTCCAACAGGGACTTGGATTCCTCTCATGATGCTGTTTATCAATGGATCAATCACTGTATCAGAGTATTGATTAGGAATGTGTCAGTGCTCATTTGTATGAGGCTTTGCTTTGGGTTAATATATTTCATGTCACTGTAATGGATTTTTCTAACAGTTTGTACATATAAAGTTTACCAAGAAGTATTTTGTCTTACAAAAGTATTATTAAAAGTTTAAATATTTCACTCCAAATACAGGACCAACAATTGTTGAGAGGTTTTACTTGATTTAAATATTTCACACATTGTATGTCACAACAGATAATCTTAAAACATCACTATTAAAACATATATTTAACTGTGAGTAGGTTTGATTTAATGAGTTTCAATACACAACTCAGTAGTTAACAATGTTCAATTTGAATGTAAAAAGCAAGCACACACCATCGAGGAATTTCCTTTTCTTTTTTGAAAAACAATAAAAACCTGCCATTTTTCATGCTCGGTAATATATTTTTTGCTTTAAACCTAACAGAGGAACAATGTGCCACTGTAACATTTTATCTTCAGTACTGAAACCTGTCTGTTGCCATGGTTCAGCAGTGATGCCTGTCTGTTGCCTTGGCGACTGAGTTCAGAGAGGGAAGTGAAACATTTAAAATCATTTTAAACTAAACTCTAAGTCTTCTCCCTCTCTCTCCCTCTCTCTCCCTCCCTCTCTCTCTCTCTCTCTCTCTCTCTCTCTCTCTCTCTCTCTCTTCTCTCTCTCTCTCTCTCTCTCCCTCCCTCTCTCTCTCTCTCCCTCCCTCTCTCTCTCTCTCTGCAGTGGGTCGAGTCGTCCCCACCCTGACTGTGCTGCCCCCCTCCAGTGAGGAGCTGCAGCAAAGGGAAGAATATTATTATTTAAACAGAAGTCTCATTCTATTGTACATCTACAATAATTGAATTAATATTAAAGCACAATGAGGGATATTTTGTATTTGGCTGTGGTCATTTTATTGAACAATTCTGACATAAGGGAGAGTGGGGTAAGTTGAGCCAAAGGGTAAGTTGAGCCACCCCTTGTTGCTAGGAAATGGTAAAAAACATTGATCATGTGACCAAATATTTAGGAGGAAGGCTTCATTTCATGGAGTCTGTGAATGTAAGAACCACATGGGTAAAGTGATTAGATATTTATTTCCAAAAAATCATTTTTCACTCTTGAAAGTGAATTTAGTCTATCATAAGTTTCATGAGAATTGTGTTTAGACCAAAGAAGATCATTTTAAATTTGTTTTATACATCAATTGTGGTATCTATGAGCTACAACATGAGCTCATAAACCTTGCATAAAAGTGCACCATTTTAGCTGTGGGGACTAATAAAGTCAAAATGGTAGCTCTGGGGTAAGTTGAGCCATTTGGCCAGGGGTAAGTTGAGCCGGTGGCTACAGCCAAAATACACTCAATAAGTGTATCCAAAAACATATTCTGTGTATATTCCAAAAACACAGCTTTTAATGTTTTCTTCCTAAGCGCACTTTAAAATACACATGAATGGGAAGAAGTGAGTGCTATTTAGGGAGCGAGAAGATGAGGGAGGGGTGGGGTAGAGGTGGGGAGGAGGGTCCGAGGAGGGAGTAGGTACACGGCTCGACTTACCCCGCTCCTATGCTCAACTTACCCCATACACGGGGTAAGTTGAGCCACAAGACCACTTTTTTGGACATGCTATATTATCCAAACAGTTATGTTTACACTCATTCTGTTTGTTTGAAGGGATTCACAACATCCTAAAATATATGCAGATATATTAGTTAGCAACAAAACTATGATTGCCTTGATGTAGTGATCCTAAATATGAAAAATGGCTCGTCTTACCCCACTCTCCCCGAATGGTATAATAATGCAGGATGGATTAATGTGGGAAATTACACAGGATGTGTGTAAAATGACCTTTGGATAAATATAAAACAGTCTGAACAACAGTAGTATATGGGATATGACACAGAGGGAATCATTTGCTTTATTTTTAATTTTAAAAACATTCATATTTAGTGATTTGCAAATCCTCAAGCCCAACAGCAAAATAAAAAAAATTATTAAATTCTTTGAATTTGTTCAAATGAAAAAGACACTTAGTATACTTAATGAAGTGATCAGGATCAGAAAAGTAATTGAGTATAAATTTAGTGTTTCAGCTCAACACTGGACATGTTTATTAGATTTATCAGAAGAAGAATCTCACAAAACCCTGAGAAAATAATTTAAAGTTAAATAAACAACAGCTGTATTATCAATGATATTAACCTGCCTGTTGAAAGAGTTGACATCAAACTCTGACTGAGTTTGAATCACACTCACAAATGAGATCAAGTTTTATTGTCACATACATAAACATACACAATACAACAAACAGTGAAATTCTTCAGCGTATAGCTCCAGAATGAGGAGATACAACTAAAGTAAAGTAGATCAATAAAATAAAGATGAATCCAACAATAAAATATAAATGAATGTTGCTGCATTCTGCACAAAGTAAAATAGAAATATATAATGCATGCATTATAAACAACTGTTATGTAACCTCTGACCAGCAGGGGTCACCATGCACTCTAGTGCAGTTATGGCATAGTAACATAATACAATGCCCTCAACCCTTACAGACATGAGCACATCATTCTCTTTACTCAGATGCACAGTTTTTAAACGGTTTATTGTTATTTGTTTAAAAGTTACATATTAATTTAGTTATTTATGTTTTTGTTCATTTGCAATTTTTTTCAATATTTATTGTTTTTAAATTGTGTATTATTTATTAATTAAAGCCTGAACTGATAATAAAGTAAGTGCTTCTGTTTTTACCTTGCTACAGCTTTAAATCTGCACTTTCTATCATTCCACCATTTGAACAAATTTGAACAAATTTGAACTTCAGATTATGACATTTTCATTGTCCCAATAATGCCAATGCTGTTAATGCTATACATCAATCAAAAGATATTTTCTATCTTTAGATCAAATAATTTTTCATGGATCCCTGTTTACCAACAATAGATGTCTTATTCCATATTTCCACATGTGCAGGATTATAACCAATGTCAGAATAAGATTTTCATATCATTGTTGATAGTTAATACAATCTGGGAAAAATAGCTGCAAATAATAAATAACATAGCATGAGTGAAAAATGTGCACACATGCTGTTTCATTAGGTTTCCCCATACTGGACACTTTTTGTGTATAATGTGTATGTGCACAACAACATATTAATGTTTATAAAAAAATGCTGACATATGTTGGAAACTCTTTCTAGTTAAATCTAGACAACTAAATCTCTCTCAAACATGTGATTAAGGATATTTAACCTCATCTGCTGAAGACTTGGTCAAACCTGCAAAACTGGAATGAAAAGCAATCTAAAATATACAGGCTGTACATGCATGGGCTGACTACCAAACTCCTCTCAATTCAATTCAAATTCAATTCAAAATGGGCTTTATTGGCATGAAAGTTTTTGCCAAAGCAAAAGCATCAAAATACAATACAATAAGTCGAAATATTCAGACAATACACAATATGAAAGATATATACATTATGAACATTATATTAGTTATATACAGTGTGTGTGTGCGTGTGTGTGTGTGTGTGTGTGTGTGTGTGTGTGTGTGTGTGTGTGCCTCAATCACTCACTGTCCCTCAGGTTGTGGCATGTTAATACATACTGGGCAGCAAGGTGTGCCCGCTCTCCTTCTCCGAGGAGTATTTTTAATTTGGAGAGGTCGTTCAGCTCTTTGAAATCTGGAACCAAAGAGCTGAACTTGTTCAAATAAATGTTTCTAGTATTATTTAATTTTGTACATTGTCGGAGAAAGTGCATCTCTGTCTCAACCTCACCTGTCGAACAGTGACCACATTTTCTGTTTTCTTTTTGTGTCTTCCTGTTTGGATTGGCAGTTTGTGGTCACTGAGCCTGTACTTGGTTAGGATCTGTCTCTGCTTCCTATCTCTGACAGTAGAGAGATATTCTGCTCATTCATAATCTCTTTAAAGGGCAAGATAACATTCAAATCTACTTTGGCTTTTAGTTGTTTCTTCCCAATGGTCCAGATAGCTTTCTTTACATTGTGCTATAATTTGCTTTACTCTGATTACTGTTTATAGAGCAGTGTTGTTGTGAAGCTGGTCAGAGTGTGTCTGAGAGGGGGCAGTAAGCCTCAGTACCAACTGACATAGGGGACTCTTTTCTGGGCTCAGCTCTTGGGTTTGGAGGGCTTTGGAGTGGAGGGTGTCTCTGGGGCTGGATTTCAGGTGGTTAAAGAAGTTGAGTGTTCTCTTCTGAATGTTAATTATCAGTGGGTATCTGCCTAATTCTGCTCTACATGCATTTGTTGGTGTGTTTCTGTATACGTGTAAAATGTATCTGCAGAATTCTGCATGTAGAGATTCTGTTGGATGTTTGTCCCAACGGGTAAAGCTCTGATGACTGAGTGGACCCCATACTTCACTACCGTACAGCGCAATGGGCTGGATGACACTATCAAAAATTTTAAGCCAGATTTTTATTGGAATATGGAAATTATAAAATGCTCTCTTAATTGCATATAGAGCTCTTCGAGCTTTTTCTTTTAGTGCATTCACTGCCATGTTGAAACTCCCTGATGCTGTTATGGTTATACCAAGGTAGGTATAACTTATGCTGTGTTCAATGACATGATTATTGATGGTAAATTGGTGTTTGTTCTCATGACACCTGGGACGTTTTTCAAAGATCATGACATTGGTTTTCTTCATGTTTACTGCCAGGGCCCAGTTACTACGTCCAGCTGTAGCTGTAGTCCTTGTTCAGTAGGAGACAGTAGAACAAGGATTGGACAGGATCTCTCTCTCTCTCTCTCTCTCTCTCTCTCTCTCTCTCTCTTTCTCTCTCTCCTGGATGTATTTTTGAGTCTTCAGATAGTTCAAAACAATACATCAACTCGAGTCTGACCTGTGGTCTCTCTCTCCCCCTGTTCTGTCTATATTGAGCTGTCTAATCAATGAAAAGGCATAAAGCCCCAAATATTATGTTAAAAAGAGAAATTATGGTAGGTTTTATGTATCTGAAAAAATATAAAAGGTCACAACATTTAACATTTTTAACAATTAAATCAATTTCTGCTCAAGCTCCATTCAGTCGCTGTTCTGGAGCTTTTGATCAAATCCCATGGTCTTCCTCAGCAGATGGAGTTCACCCAGTTGTCATGGAATATTTTGACTTTGATGCCAACATGGACAAGAAGTCCTGAAAATGCTCAGAGGAATGGGAATTTTAACAACTATAATTCAATGACAACTGGGAGACTCCATCTGCTGAAGAAGATCATGTGATATGATTGAAAGCTCCACAACAGTTAGTGGATGGATGTTGTACAGAGATTGTCTGGGTATTTCCAACGTCAACCAATAACTTTCAGTCTCAATGGATTTTTGGGGTATTTTAGTTGCATATGAAAGAAAATGTGTTTTTTTATGTTGATATATTTATATCACGTAGGTCACTTTTGTCTTGTTATGTCTCCAGTTAATCTTTTTTTATTGATTTATTTTAATACAACTTGAGGGATGTACAGGTTTCGTTTGGTCCATCTTTGATTATGAAGGTTTCTGATGTTAGTCTTTATACTCTTTGTTAATTGGATGTAGTTGAAATATCTGTGATCCAGAATTAAACAGAGGTCAAAGGTCATGACCAAGACAGCTCTCATTAACTCTTTCATTGGCTTCTCTAAGTAAATGTGAGGGAGAACGTAATTTGATTTCCTGCAAGATTATTTTTTGTCACTGAACTTGTTTTAGTACATGTTCACTGGTGCGTGTGTGTGTGTGTGTGTGTGTGTGTGTGTGTGTGTGTGTGTGTGTGTGTGTGTGTCCTCAGTGAAGTGTATCAGTCTCTGCAGTAGCTTCCAGCTGCAGCAGTCAGTTCAGTTTCTGTTCAGTCTGACTGAGGGAGGTTTTTGTACGACGCTTTTCACTGTGTGAACACATACTGACTGTTGATAATGAATTCACCCATACAGTAGTAAACTGCTGCATCTTCAGTCTGGACTCCACTGATGGTCAGACTGAAGTCAGTGTTTGACCCGCTGCCTGTAAAACGACCTGGAATCCCTGATGCTCGCCTGTTAGTATAGTAAATGAGGAGTTTAGGAGTTTCTCCATCTCTCTGTTGGTACCAGGATAGGTCCTCTCCATCATCTACTCTATGGCTGGTCCTACATGTGATGGTGACGGAGCGTCCCAGAGCAGAGCTCACTGCTCCAGACTGAGTCACTGTGTACTGGCCTCTTGACTCTGAGGATACAGAGACAAAAACATAAAGCAGCGTCATGGTTTTGTGGGCTTCATTTCAGAGGGACGGATGTTCATAGAGGAGAGGAGTTTGATTCTCTGGACTTTACCTGTGAAGCAGCAGCAGAGGAGAGTCCAGATGAGGACGGAGATCAAAGTCATGTTTTTGATGAGGAGGATTTCTGTGTCTTCTGTTGTCATGAAGGACAGCTGTCAGTCATCCAGTGTTCAACTCTCAGGACTATAAACTCTCCCAGAGCACTGGAGCATGGTGCTGCTGATGCAAAGTGGCTCTCTATGGAAATGCTCTGACTGACTCCAACAGGGACTTGGATTCCTCTCATGATGCTGTTTATCAATGGATCAATCACTTTAATGGATTGCTGATTCAGAAATACACAACAACTAGTTCATATAATTTTGGTTCTATTCTAATGCATATATTTTCTTTACATTTCAAATTTAATTAGAAACATGTATTTTATATAGGAGACAGTCCATCACCACCAGCACTGTGCAGCAGTGGTCGGTGGAGGCAGAGGAGGCCTTGATGGACTGTTACAGGGGGGGTGAGGAGCATTACTGGCATGAAAAGGTCAGTAGGTTCAGTAGAGGGGACAAAGGGATGTGCCAACGAGTTAAACCTGTATTTCAACATGTTTGATTCACAAACGCCCCCCACCTCCTCAGGTACCCTTATTCACACCTTGGCTACCCCACCCTCCTCCACAGCCCGTCTCTCCCTTCTTTACCCAGACGACAGCCCTTTCCCCCCTTAACCCCCCTCCACTTCCTCCCTCCCCGATCCCTTTCCATATTTCCACCCCCCATTTTACTTGCATATTGCATATAGTGTATATGCTTTTCATTTATAGTCTATTATTTCTGCTATATTTTATAAAATTCCTATTTTGCGATTCTTATTGTACTTCTGTACTCGTTGCACTACATTGGCCTATGCTGCTGTGTCTAACTTGAATTTCTTCTACAGGAGATCAATAAAGGTACATCTTATCTTTTCTTATCTTATGTTAACAAATATATAAATAAATCTCGGAAGTTTCTGGTAATTTTTATTGTTCTGACAAGGTTTTACAAACAGAATAATTTTGTTGACTTTGTTTGTGTCAAAGTCAGAGAGCCGTGTCTCTCTACAGTGAGAGGTTTTTGTACGGCGGCTCAATGAGTTTGTATCACTGTGGTACACGTTCGGTGGAGGAACCAGACTGGATGTTGGAAGTAAGTCAAATCTTTAATTTTTTTATCATTTCAGGACATATTTGTCTTTTTATATATATTTCAGGAAGAATTCTTGATTTTTCATATTAATGTATATCTTCTGCAGAAATACTTTACACTCAGAGACAAACTTTGCATCAGGAATATAAATTCAAAACCTAATTGAAGTGAATTTAAAATATCAAGACAGAATATGAATCAGTATTTCCAACTTTAATGGAAAAGCTTCATCTTGAGGGTTTGTAGGTTTAGTTCAGTGTGTCAAAGTCAGAGAGCCGTGTCTCTCTACAGTGAGAGGTTTTTGTACGGCGGCTCAATGAGTTTGTATCACTGTGGTGGACTTTTGGTGGAGGAACCAGACTGGATGTTGGAAGTAAGTTTCTGCATTGATATTAAATATTAGAACATTGTAAAGTAATGTTTTATATTCAGTATTGGTTGCTTGAGGCTGATAAATATATCTTGTTTTAATTTTAATACAGATTTCTGTATCCTCCTTTTTGACGGAGGCTAACTCAGAGCAGCTTTTCTAAACATTTCTTTACACATTCCTGACCAACTGAAATTCAAACAGCGCAAAGTGTAGGAAAAAAAATTTGCTAACCGTTTTATAAATGTCTTCACACATGCGCGTTTATTTGTCCACATTCGTAATAGCTGTTTTTGAATGAGTTGAGATTAAGCTATTAAAATAAAATTGTACAGAGTGAAGATGAAGCTTGGTATTCGAAAACCTTCAAAATCTCTTCATTGTGTCACAGATTGCTTCAAGTTTAAAATCTGTTGAAACGTTTGGTAATGATGATTGAAATCCACATGAAGAACATTTCATTGTAGTCAGTTCATTTTCTGTGTTTGTTCATGTTTCCACTAAATACTTTAAAGTAATGTATAGTTCAGGTTTTGGATGATTTTGATGATACAGTTTTGGATATTTTATTTCCAGTGTAGTTTGATATATTTCAGCTCATTCTGTATGATGATTCTCTCTGTGCTGATATGCATGAGAGGCTTCTTAAAGGGAAGTGAAACAATGTGTGAGTGAGTGACTGGTGGAGCAGAAAAACCATCTGACAGAAACTCCTTAAAGGAGAAAATCAACTCTCACACAGTAAAGGTGTCCAAGTGTCTGCTGCTTGATTGACAGCTGTGTGGTCCCTGTCCCTCTAAGCTGATTGGTGTCTCCTAGGTGATGTCCGTCCCACCCTGACGGTGCTGCCCCCTCCAGTGAGGAGCTGCAGCAGGGGAAGGCCACGCTCATGTGTCTGGCCAACAAGGGCTTCCCCTCAGACTGGAGTCTATCCTGGAAGGTGGACGGCAGCAGCAGCAGCAGCAGCAGCTGGGAGGAGAGCAGGAGCCCCGGGGTGCTGAAGGACGGCCACTACAGCTGGAGCAGCACCCTGAGGCTCTCTGCAGACCACTGGAGGAAGGTGGGCTCTGTGACCTGTGAGGCCACCCAGGGCTCCCAGACTCCGCTCTCAGAGACACTGAGGAGAGACCAGTGTTCCCAGTTCTGACCTGACTCACTGGGACTCTGATACTGGTTTTACTCTGCTCTCAGTCTGCACTCTGCAACTCTGTCTCTCTCTGTCTTTTCCTCACTCACTCTATAAATATGTGTGTCATCGATGATGTTTTTCTGTTTGTAATTTCAATTATTTCATCACAATAAAGACCAGCTCATCGAATCAGTCGTTTCATTTTTGTTATTGTAAAATTAACAGACGTTACTGTCATTGTAGTTCCATTTAATCCCAAGTGTTTTATGGATTATTTGTAAAATCAGATGAATAACTAAAAGAAGGGAAGATGATAGTTTTGTAATGTATAATAGGATATTAATGGCATACAAAGTAATTTTTTGTTGGTGTTAATGAACAGTTGTGTGAGATGCTGATAGATTTTCTGACAAACACAGACAGGGTTTAATGTAAGAATGGAAAGAATAGTGGATTAAAAGGATATAAATGTGTAGTCAACATTGAAATTAAATTCATATTGTAATATTTATTTACACGTGTTATCAGTCCATCAGTCAATATAACTTTATTTATCTTTGAGAGGGTAATTTAAGGCAGCAGCTCACTGTTGCTGATGTTATTTCTGATGTGTCTAAATTCAACAAATCAAGTCTGAAATATTGTCATCTCACCACTTCGCTAAACTGTGAAGAGCAGAGCTGTGGTCCTGTCCTGAACCCTGAAGCAGAGACAGCAGAGCAGTATCATCTGAGAATCTGATAAAGTAGCTGCCCTCCTCACAGCTTCTGCAGCTGTCGGTGCTAAAGGTAAAAGGGAGAAGACACAGCCTTCAGGTGAGCCAGTACTGTGGCCACTTACTTAGTGATCTTTTCAGAAATCTTCATAACAAGTGATATGAGGACAACTGTACTCCTGAACTTGTTTATGATCAGTTATCTCAGGAACTGGAACCACATGAGAGGATTTCTATATTCTGGGGATATGATTTGAGTCGACTGAATTTTATAAAAGTTAAGTTAAATATATTTTCTGTGTGTGTTTGTGTCTGTGTGTCTCTCTCTTGAATTGAATTGAAGTGATATGATTGAAAGCTCCACAACAGTTAGTGGATGGATGTTGTACAGAGATTGTCTGGGTATTTCCAACGTCAACCAATAACTTTCAGTCTCAATGTCTTTGTGTGGTATTTTAGTTGCATATAAAAGAAAATGTGTTTTTTTATGTTGATATATTTATATCACGTAGGTCACTTTTGTCTTGTTATGTCTCCAGTTAATCTTCTGGTGTGTGTGTGTGTATGTATATGTGTGTGTGTGTGTGTGTGTGTGTGTGTGTGTGTGTGTGTGTGTGTGTGTGTGTGTGTGTGTGTGTGTCCTCAGTGAAGTGTATCAGTCTCTGCAGTAGCTTCCAGCTGCAGCAGTCAGTTCAGTTTCTGTTCAGTCTGACTGAGGGAGGTTTTTGTACGACGCTTTTTCACTGTGTGAACAACCACTGACTGTTGATGTAATGTTCACTCTGACAGTAGTAAACTGCTGCATCTTCAGTCTGGACTCCACTGATGGTCAGAGTGAAGTCAGAGTTTGATCCACTGCCTGTAAAACGACCTGGAATCCCTGATGCTCGAGTGCTAGTTGTATAAATGAGGAGTTTAGGAGTTTCTCCATCTCTCTGTTGGTACCAGTGTAAATAGCTCCCACCATGAACATCCTGACTGGTCCTACATGTGATGGTGACGGAGCGTCCCAGAGCAGAGCTCACTGCTCCAGACTGAGTCACTGTGACCTGGCCTCTGGACTCTGAGGATACAGAGACAAAAACATAAAGCAGCGTCATGGTTTTGTGGGCTTCATTTCAGAGGGACGGATGTTCATAGAGGAGAGGAGTTTGATTCTCTGGACTTTACCTGTGAAGCAGCAGCAGAGGAGAGTCCAGATGAGGACGGAGATCAAAGTCATGTTTTTGATGAGGAGGATTTCTGTGTCTTCTGTTGTCATGAAGGACAGCTGTCAGTCATCCAGTGTTCAACTCTCAGGACTATAAACTCTCCCAGAGCACTGGAGCATGGTGCTGCTGATGCAAAGTGGCTCTCTATGGAAATGCTCTGACTGACTCCAACAGGGACTTGGATTCCTCTCATGATGCTGTTTATCAATGGATCAATAACTTTATCAGAGTATTGAGTAGGAATGTGTCAGTGCTCATTTGTATGAGGCTTTCCATTGAGTTTATAAGTTTCTGCAGCTGCAGCAAAGGGAAGAATATTATTATTTAAACAGAAGTCTCATTCTATTGTACATCTACAATTATTTAATTAACATTAAAGCATAATGAGGGATATTTTGTATTTGGCTGTGTTCATTTTATTGAACAATTCTGACATAATGGTATAATAATGCAGGATGGATTAATGTGGGAAAATACACAGGATGTGTGTAAAATGACCTTTGAATAAATATAGGACGGTCTGAATGACAGCAATATAAAGGGATATGACATAGAGGGAATCATTTGCTTTAATTTTATTTTAAAAAACATTCATATTTAGTGATTTGCAAATCCTCAACCTCAACAGCAAAATAAAATAAAATGATTAAATTCTTTGAATTTGTTAAAATGAAAAAGACAATTAGTATACTTAATTAAGTGATCAGGATCAGAAAAGTAATTGAGTATGAATTTAGTGTTTCAGCTCAACACTGGACATGTTTATTAGATTTATCAGAAGAAGAATCTCACAAAACCCTGAGAAAATAATTTTAAGTTAAAAACAACTAACTAACTAACTAAACTAACCCTAACCTGTGGTGGAAATTCAATTCAGCCCATTCGTGTGAGATGCAACAATTAAAAATCAGTCAGTCAGTCAGTCAGTCAGTCTTTTCACCCGGGTGTAGCTCTGCGCAGAGCGAGCCTCTCAGCTTGTCAGCATGAAAAGGTCCCCCTTCTCAGGGCTGCACCCTTATTTATTGAAGAAGCAAAAACAGGAGGTACAAAGTAGATAGCAGCTAGTCATGCTAACGAGCATCATGACCTTGTATTCATAGGAGATTCTTGGAGCCAGTCTCCACCGTGTTCAGCCTCTCCTCCCTCAATAACAGAGACATTGTAACCACAGGTTGACTGTTAGTCTTTATCATGTGGGAAAATTAACAGATGCTGAGAGCAACCTTGGAACAGATATACATTTTGCACACACAGTAGTTCATAAGCATGAGGTTACATATAGTGTATTATAGTGTATTAAAATTTTCCATTACAAACCCTAACCCTTTATTTATTAATTAAAGCCTGAACTGATAATAAAGTAGACATTCATTTTCATTCAGAGATATTAAAATTACTTGGGACCTTGAGGCCATTACCAGAGGAGTGATGGTGGTTTGGTCTTAGGATGGGCCTGGTGCAGAGGTTTCCAACCTGTGGGTTGAGACCCCACTAGGTGTCGCCAAAGTTTCATGTGAGTCCTTGATTTTATGCACAGTAGTGATGCACAGTAAGCCTATATGTCAGCACTTTGTTCATTTCTGTGAAGAAAACGTAATGATTCTTACTGTATAATTGTTATTTTTTAAGTTTAGATTATTATTTAAGATCTAAACTTATTATTAATTAGGATTTTCACACAAGTCATATTCACAGAGGTTTAACTCTCTGATAAGCGTCTTCATCCTGCATTAGAAAAGTACTCAGTTCAAAAAACCAAAGAGCTCATAGAACAACGGACGAGCTTCAAGACAACAATCTACTTGTCTGAAAAAAAAGGATTTAAGGAATTTATGACTGTTATAAACATATTCACCGACTAGCCATAACACTGTGAGCACTGACAGGTGGAGTGAATTACACTGATTATCTGGTTATCATGGCTCCTGTCAGTGGGGGGATATATTAGGCAGCAAGTGAACATTTTGTCCTCAAGTTGATGTGTTAGAAGCAGGAAAAATGTGCAGTGTGAGGATCTGAGAGACCTTGACAAGGGCCACATTGTGATGGCTATACGACTGGGTCAGAGCATTTCCAAACCTGCAGCTCTTGTGGGGTGTTCCCGGTCTGCAGAGGTCAGTACCCTATCTAAAGTGCTCCAAGGAAGGGAAAGCTGTGAACCTGAGACAGGATCATGGCTCATTTGGTGGCAAAAGGGGGACCTACATAATATTGGGCAGGTGGTCATAATGCTATGGCTGATCTGTCAAAATTCATCCAAATTTCTAAACAAACAACAGTTGCTCTGTACTGTTACTGTTATACATTGAATATAGTATGAAATATTCATAAAATAATGTCAGTTTACTCAATGACAGAAAACGGGTCCCTAAAGGAAAAAGGTTGGGAAACCTTGGCCTAGTGTAAGATGTCACTTAGTGCACCCAAAGTGCTCAGAACCGGCCCCGTCTGTGAAAATTTCATTCACCTTATTTGTATCAGTTTTACAAATCTCAGTAAAATTTTAATGCCAGGAGAATTAAAACATGACTGCTGCATTTTATATCAAGTAAACTCCTAAATAATAATATTGATTCCCCCCAATAATCTGTTGTTACATCTGTAATTACCTCAATGAAGGTAGGAAGTGTTATTCACCCTTCTTAATATTCTACTAAGTGAAACAATGTGTGAGTGAGTGACTGCTGGAGCAGAAAAACCATCTGACAGAAACTCCTTAAAGGAGAAAATCAACTCTCACACAGTAAAGGTGTCCAAGTGTCTGCTGCTTGATTGACAGCTGTGTGGTCCCTGTCCTCTAAGCTGATTGGTGTCTCCTAGGTGATGTCCGTCCCACCCTGACGGTGCTGCCCCCTCCAGTGAGGAGCTGCAGCAGGGGAAGGCCACGCTCATGTGCCTGGCCAACAAGGGCTTCCCCTCAGACTGGAGTCTGTCCTGGAAGGTGGACGGCAGCAGCAGCAGCAGCAGCATCAGCTGGGAGGAGAGCAGGAGCCCCGGGGTGCTGAAGGACGGCCACTACAGCTGGAGCAGCACCCTGAGGCTCTCTGCAGACCACTGGGGGAAGGTGGGCTCTGTGACCTGTGAGGCCACCCAGGGCTCCCAGACTCCGCTCTCAGAGACACTGAGGAGAGACCAGTGTTCCCAGTTCTGACCTGACTCACTGGGACTCTGATAATGGTTTTACTCTGCTACTGCTCTCAGTCTGCACTCTCTCATTATCTGTCTAAATCCTTCTTTACCTTCTCTCACTCTCTGATTACATGTTTCATTGATGAAAATTGTTATTTTGATTATCTCAACATCATAAAAACAAGTTCATCAACTGAGTTGTTGTCATGTATGTTACTGTAAACTGATGTTTGTGACTTAATAGTTCCATTAAATCAGAAATATTGAACAAAAATTGAGATTAAGATCTAAAAATATGAGGTAATGTCTTAAGAAATGATTCCAACATAGAAAATAATTTTAACATCTCTCCTCAATCTTTAGAAGTAATAAAAGCAATCATTCATCAGTGCTTATTGCAACACAACATCAGTCAAAGTGAATTAATCATTTTCTCAAGATTCCTTCAAGCGTTTGTGATGACATGAACTTCTTCATTACACAAATCATGAATTTATTTTTGGTAACAAAGCTGATCAATAAAGTATCTTTAGGATCATTAGATATATTGTATGCATCATATAAAAATAAATAAAAATAAAGTGTTCCACTGATATGTGTTATGTTAAAATAGATTCAGGAGTGCCCAGATAGTAAACTGAATCTGAGTAAACTACAAAATCTAATAAGAAATCATTTGAATTATAAAATAGGATATTATTGTCATATTATGTAAGATTAGTATCAGTATCTGCAGTTTGTTGGCAAAATATAACATAACTTATGTGTGGGTGTGTGTGTGTGTGTGTGTGTGTGTGTCCTCAGTGAAGTGTATCAGTCTCTGCAGTAGCTTCCAGCTGCAGCAGTCAGTTCAGTTTCTGTTCAGTCTGACTGAGGGAGGTTTTTGTACTACGCTTTTTCACTGTGTGAACAACCACTGACTGTTGATGTAATGAAAACTCTGACAGTAGTAAACTGCTGCATCTTCAGTCTGGACTCCACTGATGGTCAGAGTGAAGTCAGAGTTTGATCCACTGCCTGTAAAACGACCTGGAGTCCCTGATGCTCGAGTGCTAGCAGCATAAATGAGCAGTTTAGGAGTTTCTCCATCTCTCTGTTGGTACCAGGCTAAATAGTGGTTGCCCCCACTAGTATAGACAGTATAGACAG
>NW_026136733.1:0-64059 GCF_905237075.1 Dicentrarchus labrax
GGACACACAGCTGGGTTCAGGTTCAGGACAGTCTGGTCTCTGATGGATCCTGATAGAAAGAAATTCATTAAAGCTCACATATTCAGAAACATTCTCACTGAATCAAAGACTTTGTGAAATGATGTATAATTTGAAATGTTTGAATACAGGGCTGGACAATAAGAACAATGTCTTCAATTACTGACATTATGGACGTGTTACTGGTCAATCCGTGTATCATTCGTTCTTTTCATATTCAATAAGATTCCAAAATCGAAAAATGAAAAACCGGTTTGTTATTTCCTTATTCGTTTATGAATCTGATACCAAAAAACAAATAACGGTTCATTTTTTGTACTTTAGATTTATTGCTCAGATCAAACATAGGAAATGAAATAACGGCCACGGATCGATTTTGATTTTGATATTTAATTTTTTTCGCTTTGTGTGAACCGGAAGTTATTGTCTCGTTAGCTTGATTCACTTCTTCAGTTTAACTAACGTTAGTCTTCAAAACTGAGGATCAATGATGGAGAGTTTCATCTTTTCATTCATCTTCATCTTCGTCTTCCTGGCGCGTGCGCGGAAAGCTGCATGCTGCCTGTTACTCCAGTCTGCTTTCTAACTTCTTAACTTTTATTCTCTTTTTGTTCGTTCGTATTTTTTCACTCTATGAAGTCCTGTCCTCTCTAACGAGGTTGTTTGAGAGAGTTTTTGTGTTCATTTTCGTGTTTTAATGTCGCTTCCACCGGGACAGCTGCCGTTGTTTACTCCGGAGAACAGCTGATCTAATGCCGGTCGGTACGGTGGACAGAACAGCTGATCTAATGCCGGTCGGTACGGTGGACAGAACAGCTGATCTAATGCCGGTCGGTACGGTGGACAGAACAGCTGATCTAATGCCGGTCGGTACGGTGGACAGAACAGCTGATCTACCAGCTGAACTCTGGAGGAAACACACCGGGGATGCAGAGGAGGGAAGGAAGAGAGGAGGGTGGAGACGGGACGGGTTTATGGAGAAAGAGAAGACTGAAGCAGAGTTCCCCTCTCTCTTGTTATGGTGGATGCACGGTCTCCTAGCAACGGAATGTACGAACTGACGGCATTAACGCGCAGCCCCGCACCGTACCGGGAGTCTGGTGTGTGTCACTGAGACAGGGCTGCACAGGGACATTACGGACCGGACCGCATCTGTCGCTTCCACACCGTCCGGGCGGACCGGGGTTGTACCGAGAGCGAACAGCTGCCGTTGGACTCCGTCCATATCATCTAACGTTACCGAGAGAAATCCTGCACGTCATCATCGTTGTCGTACATCCCTCTGCAAACCCAACATCTGCTATGAGCCTCTGCTGAAGAGGAAGCCTGCGACCACTTTACACTGTGTGACTTTAAATTATACTATATGTATATTCTTAATATATTTATGTCTAATTCATATGGAGCATGTAACGAAAGTAATTCCCCCTGGGATTATTAAAGTGTCTGATTGTGATTGTTCAGAGGAACTAAACAGGTGACTGTCAGAACATCACTGGATCTCCATCTGCTGCAGCCGAGTAGAAATCTCTACATGTGTCTTGCCAGTTTCAAATAAGTCCTTAATAAGTCCTTATAAAGTATAAAGTCCTTAAATACAGAGTACAATAAGTCCTTAAATACAGAGTACAATAAGTCCTTAAATACAGAGTACAGTCACTGCAGGATTGACTTTTTTCAGGCTTTGCGAAACTGCTGCAAACTTCCAAGTGCAACACACGAAGAAGACAATAACTTCCGGTTAACACAAAGCGAAAAAAATATCAAAATCAAAATCGATATTTCATTTCCTATGTTTGATCTGAGCAATAAATCGAAAATACAAAAAATGAACCGTTATTTCTTTTTGGTATCAGATTCATAAACGAATAAGGAAATAACAAACCGTTTTTTCATTTTCCGATTTTGGAATCTCAATTGAATATGAAAAGAACGAATGATACACGGATTGTTGTGTTACCTGGGTCCGTGTATGTTTTGGTCATTGGATTTTCCTTTCAGAAACGGGTATTAAAAAACAGAAAACGAGTGGTTATTTGATTTTAGTTTTAAAATACAAAAATTAAAATTGAAATACAAGGCGTTTTTCTTTTTCATGGTCAAAAAGGGATGAGCGAAATTAAAAAAATTATTCGATTTTCATTTTCTATTTCATATAACAAAAAATAAAATCACTAGAAAACAGAAACGGAAAAAAGGCCTGTTTTTCATATTCTGAGACCGGATGTTGTCATTTACAGGACGGTGCTGTCCAGTCCAGCCGTGAGTCCGATCTCCGTGGTCAAATCAGCCGCACTTAAATTTAGAGTGTACAAGTATTCTCAGCATTATGGTAAATGCGGAGAAACAGCGTATTTACTTCCGGTTTTCAAAATAAAGGTATTTAGAACAGTAAGCTATAATTAAAATATGTTACATTAAAGTGTTGTGCCCCTGATGAATAAAAAAACACTTTATATCAAGTATCTTTACTGCACCAGTGTGGAGAAATGCCAAAATAAAAGTCTCATATTTATGCCTCCAGAGATTGCATATTTGACCATATTTGAGGTGCTGTAAAAACATATTGCTCAGTGTTTCCTGGCTACTGATGGTATATTTGACTTTTACACATATGAGACTACAAACATACTTAATATCAAGCATTTTTACTGTATCAATTTGGAGAAATTCAACAATAAAAGTCCATATTTGTACCTCCATGTGGCATATTTTCATATATTTGAGCTACTGTAAAAACACTTTGCTCAATAATTCCAGGCTATGGATGGTATATTTGACTTCTACACATCTAAGACTACAAGTATACTTAATATCAAGAATTTTTACTGTATCAATGTGGAAAAATTGAAGAATAAAAGTCCCATATTTATACTTCCAGATTCCATATTTTCTTATATTTGAGCTACTGTAAAAATGTAAACTGTATGTGGAACCACCTGCAACAGCTGTCACACTGAATAATATAAAAAATAATATGTGAGGAAGAGACAGTAGGTACAATGGTGTTTTGAAGTTAAAACTAATTATTTTTCCCTTTTACCTACAAATGGACACAGCAGAGCAGCAAAATAAGAAGAATGTGGACTGGCATTGCATTTTGTGTGAAAAGTAAACAAATTAGAATTGTGTAGGATTTTGTGTTAGTGTTTAGTGTTTATATTATCAAGATGTTATTAAACATTTGTGTGAAATTTTGTCATGATTACTGCAGCATTATTGAAGTATAATGAAAATGCTTCACCCATAGCCTGGAAATATTGAGCAATATGTTTTTACAGTAGCTCAAAAATATAAGAAAATATGGAATCTAGGACCGCCTTCTTTCATTTACGTAATATTAGAAAAATTAGACACATCCTATCACAGACAGATGCAGAAAAACTAATCCATGCATTTGTTACTTCAAGGCTGGATTACTGCAAATCTTTATTATCAGGTTGCCCCAATAAGTCCATTAAAACGCTCCAATTAATTCAGAACGCTGCAGCACGAGTACTGACAGGAACTAGAAAAAGAGATCACATCTCTCCTGTACTAGCTTCTCTGCACTGGCTCCCTGTAAAATGTAGAATTGAATTTAAAATCCTCCTCCTCACCTATAAAGCTCTTCATGGTCAGGCCCCTTCATATCTTAAAGAGCTCATAGTACCCTATTACCCCACTAGAACACTACGTTCTCTGAATGCTGGGCTACTTGTGGTTCCTATAGTCTCTAAAAGTCGAACAGGAGCCAGAGCCTTCAGTTACCAAGCTCCTCTCCTGTGGAACCAGCTTCCAGTTGTGGTTCGGGAGGCAGACACCCTCACCACATTCAAGAGTAGGCTTAAGACATTCCTCTTTGATAAAGCTTATAGTTAGGGCTGGATCAGGTGAGTCCTGAACCATCCCTTAGTTATGCTGCTATAGGCCTAGACTATCGGGGGGATTTCCCATGGTGCACTGAGCTCCTCCCTTCCTCTCTCTTTATGCACTCATTCATGTCCCATTAATGCATGTTACTAACTCCACTTCTTCCCCGGAGTTCTTGTGCTTTCTCGTCTTGCAGGTTCTCATGGATCCTGGTGGAGCCTCCTGCCATGGTCCTGCTTGACTGCCATTGCCAATACTGTTGTTGCTGTGCACCTGTCTGTCTGTCTGTCTCTCGCTCTCTCTCTCTCTCTGCCTCTCTCTCTCGCTCTCTCTCTCTCTGCCTCTCTCTCTCTCTCTCTCTCTCTCTCTCTCTCTCTCTCTCTCTCACCCCAACTGGTCGGGACAGACGACCACCCACCTAGAGCCGGAGGATCTGTCCTAGGTTTCTGCCTTTTAACAGGCAGTTTTTCCTTGCCCTTGTCGCCAAGTGCTTGCTCATGGTGGTACTGTTGGGTCTCTGTAATTAATGTTAAAGAGTTCGGTCTAGACCTGCTCTATTTGAAAAGTGTCCTGAGATAACTTCTGTTATGAATTGGCGCTATACAAATAAAATTGAATTGAAATTGAATTGAATTGAATCTGGAAGTATAAATATGGGACTTTTATTCTTCAATTTCTCCAAATTGGTACAGTAAAAATGCTTGATATTAAGTATACTTGTAGTCTTAGATGTGTAGAAGTCAGATATACCATCCATAGCCAGGAATTATTGAGCAAAGTGTTTTTACAGTACCTCAAATATATGAAAATATGCCACATGGAGGTACAAATATGGGACTTTTATTGTTGAATTTCTCCAAATTGGTACAGTAAAAATGCTTGATATTAAGTATGTTTGTAGTCTCATATGTGTAAAAGTCAAATATACTATCGGTAGCCAGGAAACACTGAGCAATATGTTTTTACAGTACCTCAAATATGGTCAAATATGCAATCTCTGGAGGCATAAATATGAGACTTTTATTTTGGCATTTCTCCACACTGGTGCAGTAAAGATACTTGATATAAAGTGTTTTTTTATTCATCAGGGGCACAACACTTTAATGTAACTTATTTTAATTATAGCTTACTGTTCTAAATACCTTTATTTTGAAAACCAGAAGTAAATACGCTGTTTCTCCGCATTTACCATAATGCTGAGAATACTTGTACTCTCTAAATTTAAGTGCGGCTGATTTGACCACGGAGATCGGACTCACGGCTGGATTGACCGCAGTCTACTAGCCTACTGTTTCTTCTACACAGCACCGTCCTGTAAATGACAACATCCGGTCTCAGAATATGAAAAAACAGGCCTTTTTTCCGTTTCTGTTTTCTAGTGATTTTATTTTTTGTTATATGAAATAGAAAATGAAAATCGAATAATTTTTTAAATTTCGCTCATCCCTTTTTGACCATGAAAAGAAAAACGCCTTGTATTTCAATTTTCATTTTTGTATTTTAAAACGAAAATCAAATAACCACTCGTTTTCAGTTTTTTATTACCCGTTTCTGAAAGGAAAATCCAATGACCAAAACATACACGGACCACGGTGCTGTGTAGAAGAACAGTAGGCTAGTAGACTGCGGTCAATCCAGCCGTGAGTCCGATCTCCGTGGTCAAATCAGCCGCACTTAAATTTACAGTGTACAAGTATTCTCAGCATTATGGTAAATGCGGAGAAACAGCGTATTCACTTCCGGTTTTCAAAATAAAGGTATTTAGTACAGTAAGCTATAATTCGAACCTACATTTAAAATAAATATGTTACATTAAAGTGTTTCATGCGCCCCTGATGAAAAAAAAACACTTTATATTAAGTATCTTTACTGCACCAGTGTGGAGAAATGCCAAAATAAAAGTCCAGTCCAGATATTGCATATTTGACCGTATTTGAGGTACTGTAAAAACATACTGCTCAGTGTTTCCTGGCTACTGATTGTATATTTGACTTTTACACATATGAGACTACAAGCATACTTAATATCAAGCATTTTTACGGTACAAATTTGGAGAAATTCAGCAATAAAAGTCCCATATTTGTACCTCCATGTGGCATATTTTCATATATTTGAGCTACTGTAAAAACAAGTCAAATATACCATCCAAAGCCAGGAATTATTGAGCAATATGTTTTTACAGTAGCTCAAATATAAGAAAATATGGAATCTGGAAGTATAAATATGGGACTTTTATTCTTCATTTTTTTCAGATTGGTACAGTAAAAATGCTTAATATTAAGTATACTTGTAGTCTCATATGTGTAAAAGTCAAATATACCATCAGTAGCCAGGAAACACCGAGTAATATGTTTTTACAGTACCTCAAATACGGTCAAATATGCAATCTCTGGAGGCATAAATATGAGGCCTTTATTTTGGCATTTCTCCACACTACTGCAGTAAAGATACTTGATATAGAGTGTTTTTTATTCATCAGGGGCGCATGAAACACTTTAATGTAACATATTTTAATTATAGCTTACTGTTCTAAAAACCTTTATTTTGAAAACTGGAAGTAAATACACTGTTTCTCTGCATTTACCATAATGCTGAGAATACTTGTACAATCGAAATTTAAGTGCGGCTGATTTGACCACGGAGATCGGACTCACGGCTGGATTGACCGCAGTCTACTAGCCTACTGTTTCTTCTACACAGCACCGTCCTGTAAATGACAACATCCGGTCTCAGAATATGAAACAACAGGCCTTTTTTCTGTTTCTGTTTTCTAGTGATTTTATTTTTTGTTATATGAAATAGAAAATGAAAATCGAATATTTTTAAAATTTCGCTCATCCCCTTTTGACCATGAAAAAGAAAAACGCCTTGTATTTCAATTTTAATCTTTGTATTTTAAAACAAAAATCAAATAACCACTCGTTTTCTGTTTTTTAATACCCGTTTCTGAAAGGAAAATCCAATGACCAAAAGATACACGGACCTTAAAGTGAGAGCAACTACAACATCTAACCAGCGAGCAATCAGCTCCCAGTCCAGGAGAGCAGAATGTGGAACTGGTCAGACTGGAATGAATCAGGACAAACATCAGCAGTGAGCAACATGAGGAAGGAAATCTGCTCTGATTGATTCAAACACATGTTACTGTTACATTTCTCATTATGAAGCTGAATGTTTCTCCTGATACTGATTTGAGATCAGATTGTCCAGCCCTGTTTGAATACTGACAACTACGTACTTTAGCTCAGATAAATGTCTTTGTTTCAAATGGAGAATCAAAGCCTTTGTGACATGGAGAAGAGTCATGGACAGTTAGAGATCCTCATCTCACCTCTGAGCTTTGGTCCTTGTGTCATGTTCCCCACACAGAGTGCTTTTAGAGGGAGGGACTCCCTCCTCTCTGTCCTCACACTGATCCATAGCAGAGCCCACACCTTCACACAGACACAGCAACATGTTCATTCATTACAGCAAGCTTTACATCACAGAGACACATTAGTTCTCATTGCTCTCAGTAACATGACACAAATATTCAGAGCTGACAGAAATCTTGTTGGAGCTCTGATAACCCCAAAACCTCTTACACAGCCCCCAGATTCACACATAAAGTATGTTGACCACAAAATATACTTTACACATTTATGGGTCACAAGAGAAAATCAAGGTCTGTGTCTTTCAGTGGCGGCGCCAGGGAGGAGCTAGGTGGTGCTGTAGCTCCCCCTATAATAGCCATAGCACCCGCCCAGTACCCCCAAGAAATGTCTCTGATTTTTTATATTTATAACTTAATGTCATGTTTGAATAGTCTTTTTCGTGTTGTTTAAAAATGTGAATTAAAATAATAATTAAAAATATATATTTTAGTCTTAAAAAACATGAGGTGCAAACATGTGATCTTAATTGGCCAATGGGCGCAGCGCCCGGTGAACCTTTGACCTTAACGTATGGCAGCTTGTTATTGATAGCGAGTTTGGAAACTTAGCAGAGTAAAATACACCAAAATGGATCATTTTTTGCTGCCTAAACATTCACGTTCTGAGTCACAACCTGAAGGGAAACGAGACTGTGAAGTTCTATGGTAAGTGCATGATTTTCCACTCTGTTGGCTTTTACAAATTTAATTAATTTGGTGGTTGAAGCACAAATCTGGGCCCTTCATAGTTACATCTATGATGCTCCAACAATAGGAACACTGCTGATTCATCATTATACCAGTGTTGGTAACTGGCTGTGTGATTTTGTGATCTGAGCAGGCCGAAGCGTGCACAGTGTCTGTTGCCTTCTGTTGCTGCTGTTTGCTGCTCCGTTGTATTCAGGGCTCGACTGTGACTGAATTGTGTGAAATATTATTTTCAGAGGTTTACATTGGCAGGCTTATGTATGTTGTATCTATAGCCATTGTGTTGATACTTTTACATATATATGCTTATTAGTGGTATATATATATATATATATATATATATATACTAAGGGTGGTCCGATGCGACCTCCATAATGAAACGCCCCAAAATTCAAAGCATCTTCTGTGTTGAGCATCCCCATAGCACCTGTAACAGAAAATCTCTGAAGCTGCCACTGGTGTCTTTAGATCTTATAATCCTATATTTAATAACAAAAATTTAACAGAGAGACAGAACAGTTCACATTTTATATTCTTTGGAGGGCCCTGATAGCTGAGGGGTCCTAAGCAACCTCTTAGTCCCCTTAGACCCTGGGCTGGCTCTGGTCCATCTTGAAAGGACTCTGGGACAGTTGAGACCTGGACTGTGCTAAAGGGTCTTCAGTGAAACCAGCTCAGTGTCAGTGTTGGAAGGTCTTCATCCATGCTCTTCCCTTCAGAGTATTAACAGTTAAAAATCAACCTCAGCCAAGGTGCTTCGAGCTGTCAGACCAGTTCAGACACATTGTTCACTGATGATGTGAACTCAGGTTACAATCAAACTGCATCTGATTCTACTTGACACACACTAACAACATTACATGTAAATCTTTCTAAAAGCATCGTCCTTTAACTCGGAGAGAAATTCAAGTACAGAAAGCAAGTTTCAAAGATATATTCTGAAACAGCTCATCAGCATATGGAAACATTTCTACTGTCCAGATAAACAGAGATACAGCACAATGTGATCAAAGTCATCCGGATGATCAAACATTTACACATTTCTCTGGTAGGATTCTCACCTGCTGAACTCACTTCAGGTTGACTTACAGACACTTTCCACCTTCATGTGTGGAGGAAACACTGGAAGAGAAGAAGCTGCTCCTTTCGTCCTCGTCAGTCCTGGTGTCTGTGTGCATTTGATCCGAGGACGCTGTCACACCCTCAAAACTTCACGGTCCAAGTCTAACAAACACCAGAGTGACGTCAGAACTAGTTAAACAAGAATCAGACTGCACCCTATCTAAAGCATTTTTATTTCCTTCTTCCTCTCCCTGAACTGTCGGAGTGTTGGGGATGTGTTTGTATTGTTTCAGATCCATTTGTCATTATAGTTGATGAAGGCTGCAAGAACAAAAGTGCTTTAAACCTCTGAATACGCTGTTGGCATTGAAATAGAGTCGCACCTTTCCTCTATCTACAGTCAGTGACAGAGAAATCACTGATCAGATATGTAGTTCCATTATCTGTCCATTAGATGGTGCTAATTAATCATACAGTGAGCTAAAGATCAGCTCAGTTCAGAACTATGTGATGCGGAGCATACATTTGTATCACATGTTTTACATTATTACGTATTTATGAAAGGTTCAGTGTGTAGAATTTAGTGGCATCTAACAGTGTTGTTGCAGATTGCACCTCACTAGCTTCCCTCTCTAATTCCAAACACGAGGGAGAAAGAACAGTGGCTGCAAAATGCCCACCATTGGAATCAAGATTTGTCCTTTCTGGGCTACCGTAGAAACATGGAAGGAGTCCCGCTCCCTCTGTAGATAAGAACTGCTAATTCTAAGGAACCAAAAACACAATGTTCAGGTATTTATACACTAATAAAAACATACCTATGAATACTATATTCCATTTCTGACAATAAATCATTTGCAGTGTTACACAGTGGATCTTCACAAATGACAAAATATTCTTATTTATGAATATTATTCTACAGTGACTTCAAGTCTCAATGTCCATCCATGTGACGTCAGAACCAGTTTAACCTGTGGCAGAAACCCAGTCAGTATCAGAGAAATCACACATCAAATGATGTAGTTCTACTATCTGTCCACTAGATGATGCTAACTGACCATCTCATTAAATAAAGATCAGCAGAGCATCATCTGCTGCTGGCAATTATTTCTGACTATCAACAGGACTCTACAGGTCAGAGTGAACCAGACATTAGGCTCATTCAAGATGAACTGCAGCTGTAAAGAGGACAAGATGAGGCAACAGCAGCAGGAGGTGGTGACAAAAAGCTGCAGTCGAGTCGGGCAGTTTTCAGCATCCTTCAAATAACATAGATAAAGTCAAAATACAGTTTACATCGTGTTAATTCCACCTGTAGTTTTTAGACATTTGCTACGCCATTGTTTCATATTCTCAGTGGCTCTAAAAACTACAGCCACCTCAAACATGATGTCAGAGTAGTTTAGCATCATTAATGGTAAGGTATATATAATATATATTGTATGTACTGAATAAAGTCTGTTTTTGTTCCACTGTGAACGGTTACAATCCAGATATATGTTAAATATGTATTGGATGAATTCATTTCAATTTCTGTTTATCAGTATGATGTTACATTAATGATTGAAGGGGTTTAATTTAATAACATATTTTAAGGGATATTGAAATGCCAAACCATACTCACCACATATTGTTGGACACACTGACTAAATGCACAACTAAATGCAATCATGACAGCAATAAAGTGATTTATTGTTTCTTCTCTGGACTGGTTGCAGTAATGGTAAATGGACCTGTACTTGTATAGCGCCTTTCTAGTCTTCTGACCACTCAAAGCACTTTTACACTACGTGCCACATTCACCCTTTCACACACATTCACTCAGTGATGGCAAAACCCATCGAACAGAAACTAACGCAGCCAACAACCTTCCGATTAGGGGACGGCCCACTCTGCCTCGGCGCCACCAACTGGACTTGAGAGTAATTGAACATTACTTTTTATTGCATTGTTATATCCTGTCTGGGTCTGGTGTCCTTCTGATTGTGTAATGTATTGTGCTGTGTGTGTTCTCTCTTCTATTTGTATTTAATCTATTTATTTGCTCTCTTCTATTTGTTTTTTTATCTATTTATTTATTAGGGACTACGGATGCAAATTAGCAGCTTTGCTATAATCCGGCATGTTTACAGAGATGTTTAAATATCGATGTCAATTAATGTGCACTGTCCCTATCCAAAAATAAAGCATTTATTATTATTATTATTATTGTTATTTGTCCCTCAGCACTTTGTTATTCCTTTAATTCAGCTTATATGAAATAAGGGAATTAGAAATAAGACTTAATCTAGTACATGATCTGATTCTTAGAGGTTTAAAAACATGCTGTGGTACAACACAACCCAGCAGACCAGAACAGAGCTACATGAAGGTGTTTTAGACCAGTTTAGAATTTATTTTGACCTTTTTGGAGTTGTACAAGCATAAAGAGACAGAACTTAAATGATAACAGATTCTTTTGTTTCTTCTTACTTCCTGTCTCCTCACAGTGGCCCTCACAGAGCAGCTGCTGTCTTTAACATGTATCCTACAAGCCCAAAGCCAGGTCCATGGTCAGGAGGAGGAAGAGGAGGACAAAAGTGTGCCAAATGTGTAGCACATGCATATAAAATGCACCTCACAGTGATCAGTGGTTTATGCCTTGAATTGTGAACACACACACATGACAGTACACATGACATCTTATGACAAAAAGGGCATAAAAAAAATTATAAAATCTGTGGCAAGAAAAAGTATGTGAACCTTTTGGAATTTCATTGTTTTCTGAATAAATTTGTCATAAAATGTGATCTGATCTATATCTAAGTCAAAGGTATTGACAAACATAATGTGTAATAATAACTGTTAATTGTTATTATTATTATTAATATTATTATTACTACAGATACTATTATTACTATTATCATTGCTCATTGTCCCCCATCGTTGTTGCTGTGCACTTTTGTCTCTGTCTTTCTGTTGTTACCTCTGTTTCTGCCTCTTAAAAGGAAGTTTTTCCTTGCCGCTGTCTCCAAGGTCTTGCTCATGGTGGGAACTGTTGGGTCTCTGTAAATAATGTTATAAGGAGTTCTGTCTAGACCTGCTCTATTTGAAAAGTGTCCTCAGATAACTTCTGTTATGAATTGGTGACATACAAATAAAATTGAATTGAACTGAACTGAATTGAATTGAATAGAGCTGTGACTCTCTGTCAGCCTGGCTACAGTGCTGAAGAGGAACCTAGGGTTGTTCTTATTTTCTTCTATTAGTGCTGAATAATAGGCTCCTCTGGCATTACGGAGGGCCTTTCTATAGGTTTTAAGATTATTTCGCCAAATTGAGCGATATTCTAATTTAAATTTAAATCAAAATTTTCCATTTCCTTTCTGATTGCTGATCTGCTGTTTTATCATTCAGATTAAAGTTATTTTGATACATGAAAAGATAGAAACAATCATGAAACAAACAACAGTCAGGAAACAGTTTGTCTATGAGAGGCCAACACATTAAACAGTGTGCCTTTTACAGTTCATCAGATGAGGCTCTGTGTAGCCTAAGCACATCTCCCAGATAATATTTCGTAGGAACATATGTCACATCCTTGTGAGTATAACTGTAATATGGAGTGAAATCTACCAGACTATCAGCCGTTATTATTTCATTTGCTTGTGCCATGTTTGGAATCTCTATTGTATATGCCATGTAATTTCTATCATAACAAACAGTATTATGCTGCTGGAACTCAAAACAATATAATGATGAGTTAATTACATAGATATTGCTCACAAGTCCAAATTCAGGTAAATCACTGGCATTAACAGCAGTCACAAATGTCTTCTCCCGTATATATTTATTACCTTTTAGATGAATCCATTTAACAGACACTGCATTGTTTATGTCATCATTTCCAAAGAAAGCCCTCATTTTTTTCTTTTAAATATGACATGCTGCATATTTCTGATGTTGGTCCCAATGCACACTCATTTAAAAAAGAATGACTTACATTTTGACAACATTCATACATTTGATTATGCCTTATTAAAGACTTGCAAACAATTCTAAGATTTCATTTTGAGGCCCACTGTTTGAAAAAACAATGTTTTGATTCAACCTGTTTTTAGCCTACATTAGCTCGCTGCCGTGTACCGCTATTGCCTCTTTTGCCTTGAACCCAAGATGACCAGGTGATACATCATGTGATACCAAGGGTACGTAGCATAAATCCGTGCCTTATAAGGACAGAAACGACCTTCTATTTATTAATGATCACGTAGATGTGACTTGATTTTAATAGTTATAAGTTAATATGAACTTATTTAGATAAATATACTTTGTATAAATGCAAAATAAACTTATTCCCACCCCCGCTCCCTCTGTGCAGATGGTACAATCCACCGTTTTGCGCTCTTTTTTTCCCTCCTGAAGTCCGTTGCATTTTGAAAATAACCGCGCGTGCGTGTTCCGCTGCTGTGAATTCCTCATTTGAAAGTGTCGTATGTGGATATCAGTGGAGCCGAATTATGGATAAACTGGACGATGTTTCAATTGCCACACTCAAAGCTATGCTACCAGGGTTTCTTTATGTCGTACTGATGTTATATTAGCTAACGTAGCTAACCTAGATTAACGAGTTGTAATGGGCTGTGACATAAAAACGAGCTAGTACTTGGTAGGGCCCCCTCTAAAAATATGTGAAGTCTAATTGGGCTTTGGGACTTTTGTTTTATTTTCTTATTATTAAGGGCTGTAAATGCTGAAAATACAGTAACACCTGGTGGTTTGTAAAACATCAGCTGTAAAGCACATCACTCTGATTTTGATTGTGTTTGTCTCATATGTACATCAGTCCAAAGTGCCTGAGTGCTATTTATTAAATCTGTAACATGTTTGTTTAAAAGTGCTATAGCAAATACTTGTATGTATAATGTATTTAAGTAAAATTCAAAAACAATAGTCATTCTCTATCAAGCATTAATGTGAAATGTGAATGCATTTTATCTAGCAAGGCTCTATACTCACGCTTACTGTAGTTTGCATGGCTTGAATATAGATATATCTAATTTATAAATGCTGTCAAATTCACTCACTGCTCTTGAAGTAAAATGGTAGTGTGTAGCAAGACTGAGCAAACTGTCCAAACAATGCTAACTGTACAAGAGGTGTCAGGGTGTTGAGTTGGCAAAATATCTGCGATGTTTAAATCTGTAGGAATTCAATGATAACATCAGTTTCTTGGTAATGACTGTAACTTGTCTAT
Organism: Dicentrarchus labrax; assembly: GCF_905237075.1. Lineage (NCBI taxonomy): Eukaryota > Metazoa > Chordata > Actinopteri > Moronidae > Dicentrarchus > Dicentrarchus labrax. The sequence goes on from NW_026136733.1 coordinate 14,289, forward strand.
ATTGCAGCTGCTAATATTGCAGAAGACTTACTACCTTCACTTTCCCGTGATGACATCAAAGATCTGTTTCCTGGTCCTGAACATTTGGTGAGGCGCCGGGCTATATGGCTTCCTGTGAATAAAGATGAAAAGGTAAGGTCTTTCACAGTATGACAGAACTGTTTAACAGTACAACAGATTTTCCAATATCACAGAAATGTTAAGTAACTTCAATTCCGGTCCATATACATAATATTTCATTATTTTAGACGTTTCTGCTTTGAGTCCCTTTCAACAGTCCAACTTGCTTTTTTCAAGTTTTTTTTTAATCCACTAAAAGATAATGTTTTTCAAAAAAATGTTTGTGTAAATGTATTATAGGTGGATGCTACTCCTGTTCCGAGCCCTGCCACTGCTCTTCCCGTCCAGCACCATGCCACCTAAGAAGCTGGGCTTAAGCAGCGAGGCTCTTTTCCATGTCCTTACGGTGAGGTTTACAGACTTACTGCAATATTTCATACTATATGTTTCCGTTATTCACGCATACATTTTATGTCAGGTTTAGTTACTTTGAGATAAACTTTTTATTATTTCAAAAGGTCCAAAGGGTAAGTGTTCTCCATAGTGTAGTTGTAATACTAACTTCATTTGAACTACAGTAGCTGTGGTGCATTCAGTATTTGCAGCACTCAACAATGACAGTACAACATCTTCTCCCTCTCAGGGATTATTGTGACTATATGTTTACGTATATATAAGTACAATTATGATTTCACCAATATCCTAGTCCAGGTCAAAGTGTGTGTTACTTGTGATGTTTTTCTAATCCTCTACATTGATTTGTGTCATCTAGACTTCAGAGGATCCTGATGGTTTCCTGCGCCAGCGACCACTGTCTTGCCCAGTCGTGCTTGTTTCTGAGGACAACTGCATGATCGCCATTGGAAACATGCCAGTGACCACCTTCAACATTGAGAGGTTTGATGAGGGACTGCTCTACCTCATGGCATATTACTATGCCCTGCACCTCACTTACCCAAAGTGTATTTCCACACTTCTGTCAGTACTGCAAACACAAATTCTCCAAGATTCCATTCATGAGCAAGATTTGACCCCTTCCTACAAAAAAGCCATTGGCGAGTGGAAGTCCTTCATTGAGTGAGTGAGTGAGTCTCTTTGTTTCTTTTGTGGTTGTTTCTTGACACCGCCTCACTCTCTATCTCATGTAAGACTTTCCAAGAAAGTCAAAGTTCTGTTTAATGTAAGGTTTATCACTGTTAGCCACATTTGTTGGTGAAACTGAAAACTTTTCCTGTGGGATAATGTGCAATAACAGCAGCTGCAAAGTTGTAATAATTGTTATAGTATGCTGCAATAATAGCAGATATAACATTATGTTTTTTGATGGATGTTTAATTAAGCAATTGTATTGCAAAGTGAATAAAAAATATTAAAAATGAGAATGTTTTGGTGTCTTGATTTAAGACAAAGTCACTTATTTTTTTAATGCTATTTGAAGAAATTGTGTCTTATTTTAACTACTTTTATACTTGTTATTAATCCCAGATTAAGCTGTCATTTCTTAAAATTAACTCAGTCAAGAGACCAAAATTCTAATTTTAAGTAACTTAATCTGGGTTTTCTGGTTTTTCATTGCTTTTTATAGAAAAATTTACTTAAATTTAAGATTTTCTGTCTAGTTTTAAGGCCCATTTTAGTCTGTCAGAGGAAGAACTTTGTGCTTATTTTAAGAATTCTTGTCAAGTAAAAAAAGCTTACCCCATTGACAGATGTTTTTGCTGGATATAAGATAATTTGGTAACACTTTATAACGAGTACACACTATTAAGCATTAGTTAAGCATGAATAAATACTGAAATCATCATTTATAACGCATGAATACACATTAGTATGTAGTTTATAAACACAGTTATACATGTTTTATTCATCATTGATAAGCACATTAGTTATGGATTAGTAAATACTGAATCCATCATTTATAAAGCATGATTCTGCTGTAAATAGTCATTACTATGTGGTTTATAATCACAGTTATAAATGTTTTACTCTCCATTGTACTGTACATTTCTGCATGCACTTGCACATCCACTATTCAGACATGTATTAATGATTAGTGACTGTGTTAGCAGATGTTCTATAAAACTCACAACAAATTCATTTTCTAATGATGGCCTATAAACAGTGATTAATGCAGGAATTCACAGTTACAAAGCACTTACTACTCCTTAATTAAGTATTTTGCACGAGCTGATCTAAAGTGAGCACTATCTATGGCTTATTAAGCATTTACAAATGAGATATAAAGGCTGACAATGCCTCGAGACTCACAACATGTTCAGTTATCTTAACAGACGAAGGAGAGACACAACACAAAGGGATATAGAACATATTGTATTGATATTTACTGCAACTTCCCAACATATTGTATGAAGACGAACAAGGGTGGTTTATGAAGAAATGCTATTGTTGTGATCTTCTCTGTTTGGGACGTTGAGCGAGCAGTCAGCGGCTCTAGTGGAGAGTATGTGTCTTTGTTTGGTAGCGGCGGGTCGGTAACGTTAGTAACGGTAGTAACGTTAGTCGGGGAGCGAGGGCAAACACCTGCAGCTGCTGACAAGCTAACATTAGCATTTGTTCTTCACAGAAACAAAAGTTTTAAGGCAACAAAGTTCAGTTTTAGACTCAAAGTTGAATATTTGTTCACACTTTAATATTTGAGTCATAAAAACACTTTCCCTCTAACTGTGCTTTCAAAAAGAAGATTTGAAAAACAAGCAGCCACATTTGATCCTAAAAATGTTCATTTTTCTCAGAGTTATAGAAGAAGATCAATTCTTTCTATCATTTCTTTCATCTCTACGTCTGCAGGCTGCACATTACCCTCACACATGATCCCTTCATCCCAGCATCCTTTGCTCTTCTCTTCCTTCAGCCTCCTCTTCCTCCTCTATTACAGTAAACACATCAGGTTGGTACTAACTAACATCAGCTGTGTGTGATCCTGTACAGACTGAACTATCTGGTCAGCAGTGAGAAAGTTTCTCTCTCCCTCCTACAGAGGACACAGAGACACTGAGGAACCAGACCAGAACCCGAACCCGAACCCAGGATAAAGAGGTTCAGTGAATGTGGTGTTGAAGGTGTGGAGGTGGATCAGTGTGTCAGAGGAGACTGTGTAGAAGGACAGAGTGCCAGCAGGACAGTCCACATACACTGCTACTCTACCAGAGGAGGAGGAGGAGGAGGAGATGGATGTTTTTATGTTATTGTGATAGACATAGTAACCATCATCAGAGCAGAACAGACTCCAGGACTGATCATTGTATCCAAACACACAGTCTTCACTGTTTCCTCTCCTGCTGATTCCTCTGTAACTCACTGATATATAAACTCTTCCTCTCCACTCGACCTCCCAGTAACAGCGACCAGTCAGACCATTTCTACACAGCAGCTGACGCCAGAAGTCAAATCTGTCTGGATGATCAGGATATAACTGAACCTCCTTCACATGAATCATCTTCCTGTTGTTGTCAGACAGTTTGATGTTTCTGCTCACTGTGTTTGTGTCGACTGTGAGTTCACAGGAATCTGATGGAGAGAACAAGACACAATACAGCTGCAGTTATTGATCTATCATCTGATCATTGATTGACACTTTGATGATGACATCAGAGCTGTGAATGAGTGATGTCACAGTGTGAAGATGGTTGAATGTGTGCTGCTTTGTTTTCACACTTACACTTCCTCAGACCTGGTCTCAACCATCGGACTCCAGCAGGCTCCACCCTGAAAGGAGGAGGGGGGGTCAGAGCAGCATGGAAACATGGACATTACATCGCTCTCATACACAGAGCTTATTCTCTACAAATGGACTTACATCTTCACATGGAGCACTTATTATTAATCAGCTGATAGTCTTTCAGTTCAGTGGAGCTTCTTCTTATTGGCCGATGGCTACAGCTCATTATTTTCACTTATTGATGATATATTATTATTATCAGTATTATATTTGTAACAGAATGTTTACATTGATTACCTTTAAACAGTTTAACATGGGAGGTGAATTGGTAAGAGATTTGTATACATATGGGTTTTTCCTGATATAAATAATGTGTTTCAGTTCATGTTGAGATGATTAAAAATACATAAGGGTGAATATGAATGAGAGACATGATTGATTAGAGATAAGAGATAAGTTGTGTAACATGATTTATTAATACGGGTAAAAAGGAAACAAAACACAATGATGTCTAAGCTTTTAAGGTCTCAGGATATAGTTCATCATTGCTTTTGTTATAAGTTACACTTGAGTTAAAGAGAGATATGATACTGTACAGTAATTGATGAGAGATAATTGGTTTTTTTGAGTTGCTGGATCTACATTCTGGGTTTCCTGTGGGATGCGAGGCAGGGTTAGAGAGTATCTGGAATTCTCCATCTTCATCATCTTCCTGAAGATAAGATCTGAGCAAGCGTACAAACAAACACACACATTCTACCCGGGTAGCACATACACATTGAATACACTTGGACGGACATGGACACACACTAAGCTTTTGGACTGGACTTTGACCAAAATTGATATCAGACAGCAATAAGCTGTAAAGAAACACTTTCACTTTCAGTTCTTTTATTTCTTTTATATATTGGAATGAATCTGAACTGTGATTCTACTTTTTGTTGATTGTGAAATTGTGTTTACCTTTTTACATTATTATTTACATTTACTCACTCCTTGAGTTGAACCTGAGTGCAGTAATTACTTCTGTTATGAATTGGTGACATTGAACTGAATTGTTGTTTAGGTGACGCCTTTAGTTTTTCTGTTCTGTTGCCTGGATTGCTGTGTTTTTATGTAACCACAAGATGGCGCCTCAATTAGTAAAGCAAACACAGGTAACAATACAGGTGACACAGATGATGAGCTGATGACTGATAAATGTTATTCTATAGGATGAGTTAAGAGCAGTTGAATTTTGCTACTCTAATCTAACTCTAATTCGTACCCCAGGGACGCTGGAAGTCATTTTGAACAGGGGGTGCTGTGAAAAAATTGTTTGGTATTTTTGGACAAAAAACCTATGAGCCTATAGGCCTATTTAAAATAAATGTTAAAAATAAATAAATAGATTGAGATTCACTACTTTATTGTCATATACACTTCAGTGCACACAGCCAGGGTCTGTAACACACAGACATCATCAGTTCTCAGATGAATATATGCGCTATTAATTAAACTTCACAATAACGCTATAACAATGCAATAGATTTGTTCAGCTGGCATGAACCTGAGTCACTGCACCATCTACGTTTATGTCACACGCGACTCTATTAGCTCCAAAATCCTTTTACGCAAACCACAAGGAAATAATCTCTGACTATTTAAAAGTTATTGAACAGTTCTCCACATCCATTACGCAAAGAACACACAATCAAAATAACACTCTCCATCTCCATCCTTTTTGATTACACGCACACTGGATAGCAACGTTGTTTGTTTAGTTCACAACCTCTGTCCAGTGGCGGATGATCAAAGTTGTGAAACTAACGTTAGTCCCTGTCAGAGCATATGAGCGGAGCGGGGAGCAAAAGGATTTTGTGTTGAGCGGCAATTTTTTTAAAGGTCGCTCCAGTCTTTGCACCTGCACGCGCACACCCACACTATTTTCTTTCAAAACTATGGAGTTTAATGTGTACTTCAGAAAAGAAACTGAGAAGTCGTACAAGTGTGCTATTCCTGTAAAAGTAACAGATGGGGATAATGTGGAACAAGAAAAAGGCGACATTGTTGAAGTCGTTTTTTTTTTGAGCGGAGTGGTGAGTGGAGTGGGATAAAATGTATGATGGAGCAGAACCAGGCGTAGCGGATGAGCGTCTCTCTATCTCTTTTACGTCTCCGTTTCTCTTTTTAATCCTCTCAGAATCCGGTAGGTTTCCTCATACTCATCTCTAATAGACCCTGATTGGACAATGACAGGTTGACACCTGAATACTCTAATAAACAACAAAACATACGGCAGGAGGTGTTCAAGGACTGCTCAGAACACAGGAAAATTCAATATCTTCTAAAAAACATAGCAAATATACATTTCCCTGCATTAAACACAACTGATCTCACATCAGTAGTAATTTAGAATAGAATTTAAAATCCTCCTCCTCACCTACAAAGCTCTTCATGGTCAGGCCCCTTCATATCTTAAAGAGCTCATAGTACCCTATTACCCCTCTAGAACACTACGTTCTCTGAATGCTGGGCTACTTGTGGTTCCTATAGTCTCTAAAAGTAGAACAGGAGCCAGAGCCTTCAGTTACCAAGCTCCTCTCCTGTGGAACCAGCTTCCAGTTGTGGTTCTGGAGGCAGACACCCTCTCCACATTCAAGAGTAGGCTTAAGACATTCCTCTTTGATAAAGCTTATAGTTAGGGCTGGATCAGGTGAGTCCTGAACCATCCCTTAGTTATGCTGCTATAGGCCTACACTATCGGGGGATTTCCCATGATGCACTGAACTCCTCTCTTCCTCTCTCTTTCTGCACTCATTCATGTCCCATTAATGCATGTTACTAACTTCACTTCTTCCCCGGAGTTCTTGTGCTTTCTCGTCTCGCAGGTTCTCATCGATCCTGGTGGAGCCTCAAAATTACTGATATGATTATTATTATTATTATTATTATTATAATCATTATTATAGTTACTATTATTATTGTCCACCGTTGTTGTCGTTGTCATCATCTTCTTCATGTTCATCATCATTAGTCATTTCTGGTCTGTCTCTCTCTCTGTCTGTCTCTGTCTGTCTCTCTGTCATGGTGAAAAAGGAAGTTTTTCCTTGCCGCTGTCTCCAAGGTCTTGCTCATGGTGGGAACTGTTGGGTCTCTGTAAATAATGTTATAAGGAGTTCGGTCTAGACCTGCTCTATTTGAAAACTGTCCTGAGATAACTTCTGTTATGAATTGGTGACATACAAATAAAACTGAACTGAACTGAACTGAATTGTAGTTTAGGTGACGCCTTTAGTTTTTCTGGACTAAAAGGTAACACACGCTGATGGCAGATGACATCCATCAAAATATCCCAAACTATTTATGATATGAGCCCACAAACCTGCAGCGTGACAACATTGACAAATATCAACCCGCCATGATGCTCACCAACCCATCAGGATAAACCACTGTCCTATTTTCCAATGTCGAAACAAGACATCGGTCCAGAAAAACAGAAATTTCATCACCTTTCCTCTGTCACCTGACTACTACTACTGTATTGACCCGCCTCATACCTGAGAGTGTCCAGTCTCCAGTGTGGATCCTCCAGTGCAGCAGACAGCTTTGTTACTGAGTCTCCTGGATGATTGTAACTCAGGTCCAGCTCTCTCAGATGGGAGGGGTTGGAGCTCAGAGCTGAGACCAGAGAAGCACAACCTTCCTCTGTGATCAGACAGCCTGACAGCCTGAAAAACACACAAAACAACATGTAGTCCGGTGTAAAAGTACAGGGGGTTAAAACAAGTTAATTTGTAATACATATAATTGTTTCAGTGAATTAATTAAATAATTCAGTATTGCAAATAAACTGAGAGCAATTTAGGTTAAAAGCAGTGAAAGACATTAAACTGTTCTGTATAGTAGCTGAAGAAAAGTGTGTGGTGAACTAAACATGAATTTTCAGATTTGTGTCATTGGTTCATGCTGTTTCATTTGATTGGTTGCTGTAGTTATCACTCAATGTCACCTGTTGGTAATTGGCCATAGGTAAGGAGTGAACGAAAAAGGGGTGGGAGAATCGAGCCAAGAGGACGGCATTGCTGAACGGGAAGGACTGTTTCACGCTTCCTGAGGAGGACTTTACTTCTGCTGCCGTTGGCTTTTATCTTCATCTCTTCATTAACTGTTTCTCCAGGACTTATTCCAGACCATGAGTTGGATTTTCTTTGTGACTGTTAATTGTCACTGAGGATAAAGATTTGCCTGCCGCACCGCACCGAGCAACACACAGGCCTTTTTTTTTGTGTGTGTGTGTGTGTGTGTGTGTGTGTGTGTGTGTGTGTGTGTGTGTGTGTGTGTGTGGGCCCACTGTTTTGTTAGAGTTCAGTTAAGTAGCATATTTGATCTGAGTTTGATAAGTATAGAGAAATCGTATTAAGGGGTAAGAACTAGGAATTTTACCGGAGACCTGGAATTATTTGAATTTTGAATAGTATTTTGATATTGCCAATTCTATTTTGCTTATTATAAGTGTCTATTTTTCTACAGTGTTTTGCCAATTTTGGTAAAGGGTATTTTGTTTACAACTATAATATTTTTATTTTAAAGAAGACAAATTTGAGTAATTGTGTCATTTCATTTTTAATATCTGTTAACTAACAAAGTAAATATTATTTGTGTTAAACTGGAAAACAACTGGTTAGTTAACTATTATTTCATTTATTTGAAAGAGTTGTCTGGGGTCAGTTATTTAAAATAGTGTAGAGTACGTGTGAATAGAGCCACTGCTTAGTCTAACAAAGTTGTTGGTTATTCATAAAGTATTAGGCCATAAAAAGTTTCACACAAAACAGGTAAACCTTCGTGGTAGCTACCTTAATAAATCGAACCCCAACACCCCATCATTCAAGTCCAAGGTGAGTTGCTTTAACTTAAGCATTTACTGAGTGTTGGGGTGCTACAAACACATTACATAATAAACATGTTCAAGGAAAGAGACTCAAACTAAATAAACAAAACAATGTTAGGAAGATTACAATTGTATCCATCAACATAATTCAGGTTTAATGTAGTTATCAGTTGAACAGGTTGACGAATCCTGACCTGAGAGTTTCCAGTTTACAGTGTGGACTCTTCAGTCCCTCAGAAAGCAGCTTCAGTCCTGAATCCTGCAGGTTGTTGTTACTCAGGTCCAGCTCTCTCAGATGGGAGGGGTTGGAGCTCAGAGCTGAGACCAGAGAAGCACAACCTTCCTCTGTGATCAGACAGCCTGACAGCCTGCAAACACACAGAACAACATGTAGTCCGGTGTAAAAGTACAGGGGTTAAAACAAGTTAATTTGTAATACAAATAATTGTTTCAGTGAATTAATTAAATAATTCAGTAATGCAAATAAACTGAAAGCAATTTAGGTTAAAAGCAGTGAAAGATGAAATGTTAACCGATAGATTAACATAAATTCATAATAAATAAAGTAGAGTGTAAATAGTTCATTAAGTAGTTACATTAAACTGTTCTGTATAGTAGCTGAAGAAAAGTGTGTGGTAAACTAAACATGAATTTTCAGATTTGTGTCATTGGTTCATGCTGTTTCATTTGATTGGTTGCTGTAGTTATCACTCAATGTCACCTGTTGGTAATTGGCCGTAGGTAAGGGAGTGAGTTAAAAAGGGGCGGGAGAATCGAACCAAGAGGACGCCATTGCTGAACGGGAGGGACTGTTTCGTGCTTCCCGAGGAGGACTTTACTTCTGCTGCCGTTGGCTTTCATCTCCATCTCTTCATTAACTGTTCCTCCAGGACTCCAGACCGTGAGTTGGATTTTCTATGTGACTCTTAATTGTCACTGAGGATAAGGATTTGCCTGACGCACCGCACCGAGCAACACACAGGCCTTTTTTGTTTTTGTGTGCGTGTGTGAGAGAGAGAGAGAGAGTGTGTGTGTGTGTGTGTGCGCGTACGTGTGCGTGTGTGTGGGCCCACTGTTTTGTTTAAAGTTCAGTTAAGTAGCATATTTGATCTGAGTTTGATAAGTATAGAGAAATCATATTAAGGGGTAAGAACTAGGAATTTTACCGGAGACCTGGAATTATTTGAATTTTGAATAGTATTTTGATATTGCCAATTCTATTTTGCTTATTATAACTGTCTATTTTTCTACAGCGTTTTGCCAAGTTTGGTAAAGGTCATTTTGTTTACAACTATAATATTTTTATTTTAAAGAAGTCTAATTTGAGTAATTGTGTTATTTCATTTTTGTTCATCTGTTAACGAACAAAGTAAATATTATTTGTGTTAAACTGGAAAACAACTGGTTGGTTAACTATTATTTCATTTATTTGAAAGAGTTGTCTGGGGTCAGTTATTTAAAATAATGTAGAGTACGTGTGAATAGAGCCACTGCTTAGTCTAACAAAGTTGTTGGTTATTCATAAAGTATTAGGCAATAAAAAGTTTCACACAAAACAGGTAAACCTTCGTGGTACCTACCTTAATAAATCAAACCCCAACACCCCATCATTTAAGTCCAGGGTGAGTTACTTTAACTTAAGCATTTACTGAGTGTTTGGGTGCTACAAACACATTACATAACAAACATGTTCAAGGAAATAGACTCAAACTAAATAAACAAAACAATGTTAGGAAGATTACAATTGTATCCATCAACATAATTCAGGTTTAAAGTGGTTATCAGTTGAACAGGTTGACGAATCCTGACCTGAGAGTTTCCAGTTTACAGTGTGGACTCTTCAGTCCAACAGAAAGCAGCTTCAGTCCTGAATCCTGCAGGTTGTTGTTACTCAGGTCCAGCTCTCTCAGACTAGAGGACTGGGAGCTGAGAACTGAGGACAGAGCTTCACAGCTTCTCTCTGAGAGGTTACAGCCACTCAGTCTGTAGAGACAATGATCAACAATAAGAAAAATAACATTTGTGACCAGCACTATCACTCAGCCAAAACCAAAAACACTTTAAATTAGTTCTATAAAAATGATATCAGCTAGTGAGGAGTTCCCAATGTTGGTGATATATAATGTCTTTATAATCTCTCTAAGTCGAAAAGATAGCAGAGTATTGTATTGTACTTACAGAGCTTTGTTGGAGGCTTTGACCACTGGCAGTTAACTGTTTGATTTAAATAAACTTCTAATTTTAAACAAGGGGGGCTGTGAAAAAAATTTTGGTATTTTTGGACAAAAAACCTATGAGCCTATAGGCCTATTTAAAATACATTTTAAAAATAAATAAATAGATTGAGATTCACTACTTTATTGTCATATACACTTCAGTGCACACAGCCAGGGTCTGTAACACACAGACATCATCAGTTCTCAGATGAATATATGCGCTATTAATTAAACTTCACAATAACGCTATAACAATGCAATAGATTTGTTCAGCTGGCATGAACCTGAGTCACTGCACCATCTACGTTTATGTCACACGCGACTCTATTAGCTCCAAAATCCTTTTACGCAAACCACAAGGAAATAATCTCTGACTATTTAAACGTTATTGAACAGTTCTCCACATCCATTATGCAAAGAACACACGATCAAAATAACACTCTCCATCTCCATCCTTTTTGATTACACGCACACTGGATAGCAACGTTGTTTGTTTAGTTCACAACCTCTGTCCAGTGGCGGATGATCAAAGTTGTGAAACTAATGTTTGTCCCTGTCAGAGCATATGAGCGGAGCGGGGAGCAAAAGGATTTTGTGTTGAGCGGCAATTTTTTTAAAGGTCGCTCCAGTCTTTGCACCTGCACGTGACACCCACAGAAGTCGTACAAGTCTGCTATTCCTGTAAAAGTAACAGATGGGGATAATGTGGAACAAGAAAAAGGCGACATTGTTGAAGTCGGTTTTTTTTTTTGAGCGGAGTGGTGAGTGGAGCGGGATAAAATGTATGATGGAGCAGAACCAGGCGTAGCGGATGAGCGTCTCTCTATCTCTCTTTTACGTCTCCGTTTCTCTTTTTAATCCTCTCAGAATCCGGTTGACAAATATCAACCCGCCATGATGCTCACCAACCCATCAGGATAAACCACTGTCCTATTTTCCAATGTTGAAACAAGACATCGGTCCAGAAAAACAGAAATTTCATCACCTTTCCTCTGTCACCTGACTACTACTACTGTATTGATCCGCCTCATACCTGAGAGTGTCCAGTCTCCAGTGTGGATCCTCCAGTGCAGCAGACAGCTTTGTTGCTGAGTCTCCTGGATGATTGTAACTCAGGTCCAGCTCTCTCAGATGGGAGGGGTTGGAGCTCAGAGCTGAGACCAGAGAAGCACAACCTTCCTCTGTGATCAGACAGCCTGATAGCCTGCAAACACACAGAACAACACACAATGATTTGAGACAATGTTAGGAAGATTACAATTGTATCCATCAACATAATTCAGGTTTAATGTAGTTATCAGTTGAACAGGTTGACGAATCCTGACCTGAGAGTTTCCAGTTTACAGTGTGGACTCTCCAGTCCAAAAGAAAGAAGCTTCAGTCCTGAATCCTGCAGGTTGTTGTTACTCAGGTCCAGCTCTCTCAGACTAGAGGACTGGGAGCTGAGAACTGAGGACAGAGCTTCACAGCTTCTCTCTGAGAGGTTACAGCCACTCAGTCTGTAGAGACAATGATCAATAATAATAAAAATAACATTTGTGACCAGCACTTTATCACTCAGCCAAAACCAAAAACACTAGTTCTGTAAAAATCATATCAGCTAGTGAGGAGTTCCCAATGTTGGTGATATATAATGTCTTTATAATCTCTCTAAGTCGAAAAGATAGCAGAGTATTTAAGTGATAATACAGACATCCAACTATTTCTGTACTTACAGAGCTTTGTTGGAGGCTTTGACCACTGGCAGCAGCCTCAGAAGAGCCTTCTCTGAAGCAGAGTATTTCTTCAGGTCAAACACGTCCAGATCTTTTTCTGATGACAGTAAGATGAAGCCCAGAGCTGACCACTGAGCAGGAGACAGTTTATCTGTGGAGAGACGTCCTGAACTCAGGGACTGTTGGATCTGATCCACTAGAGAACGATCATTCAGTTCATTCAGACAGTGGAACAGATTGATGCTTCTCTCTGCAGAGAGATTCTTACTGATCTTCTTCTTGATGTACTGGACTGTTTTCTGATTGGTCTGTGAGCTACTTCCTGTCTGTGTCAGCAGACCTCGTAGGAGATTCTGATTGGTCGGCAGTGAAAGGCCCAGTAGGAAGCGTAGAAACAAGTCCAGGTGTCCTTGTTGACTCTCTAAGGTCTTGTCCACTGCACTCTGGTGGAGATATTTTAGATTCTCTTTGTCTTTACTTAATTCAGACAACTGGGATGTTGTTTGTTGTTCTACCAGCAGATTGACTCCAGAGCTGATGAATGTCTGATGGACATGAAGAGCGGCCAGAAACTCCTGAACACTCAGATGGACGAAGCAAAAGACCTTGTCCTGGTACAGTCCTTTCTCCTCTTTAAAGATCTGTGTGAACACTCCTGAGTACACTGAGGCTGCTCTGATATCGATGCCACACTCTGTCAGGTCTGATTCATAGAAGATCAGGTTGCCTTTCTGCAGCTGCTCAAAAGCCAGTTTTCCCAGAGACTCAATCATCTTCCTGCTCTCTGGACTCCAGTGTGGATCTGTCTCAGCTCCTCCATCATACTTAATGGTCTTCACTTTGGACTGAACCACCAAGAAGTGGATGAACATCTCAGTCAGGGTCTTGGGCAGCTCTCCTCCCTCTGTGTTCTTCAACACATCCTCCAGAACTGTAGCAGTGATCCAGCAGAAGACTGGGATGTGGCACATGATGTGGACGCTTCGTGATGTCTTGATGTGGGAGATGATTCTACTGGCCTGCTCCTGATCTCTGAACCTCTTCCTGAAGTAGTCCTCCTTCTGTGGGTCAGTGAACCCTCTGACCTCTGTCACAATGTCAACACACTGAGGAGGGATCTGATTGGCTGCTGCAGGTCGTGTGGTTATCCAGAGGCGAGCAGAGGGAAGCAGTTTCCCCCTGATGAGGTTTGTCAGCAGCACACCCACTGAGGTGGACTCTGTAACATCAGTCAGGATCTCAGTGTTGTGGAAGTCCAGAGGAAGTCGACACTCGTCCAGACCGTCAAAGATGAACACAACCTGGAACTCTTCAAACCTGCAGATTCCTGCTTCTTTGGTTTCAGTAAAGAAGTGATGAACAAGTTCCACCAAGCTGTACTTTTTCTCTTTCAGCACATTCAGCTCTCTGAAAGTGAATGGAAATGTGAACTGTATGTCCTTGTTGGCTTTGTCTTCAGCCCAGTCCAGAGTGAACTTCTGTGTTAAAACTGTTTTCCCAATGCCAGCCACTCCCTTTGTCATCACTGTTCTGATTGGTTCATCTCTTCCAGGTGAGGCTTTAAAGATGTCTTCTTGTCTGATTGTTGTTTCTGGTCTGTCTGGTTTCCTGGATGCTGTTTCAATCTGTCTGACCTCATGTTCATCATTGACCTCTGCAGTCCCTCCCTCTGTGATGTAGAGCTCTGTGTAGATCTGGTTCAGAAGGGTTGGGTTTCCTGCTTTAGCAATCCCCTCAAACACACACTGGAACTTCTTCTTCAGGTTGGATTTAAGTTCACGTCGGCACGCTGCAGCAACAGTTCCTGAATGAACAAAGAAGAAATGTAGTTAATAAGTAGAAGCTCCAATAAATCTGATGGATGTAAACTTTAACACATCAAGATGGTATTTATTTTCCTCCCCCGTTAAATCTCTTCAGCTCATCAGTTGTGAACAGTTCCTTTTTTCAGTCCAGAAGAATTCATAGATCTGATACAATGTGTGCATCATATTATCAGCAGAGTTTTAAAAGTAAACTTCTCCCATGTTGCCTCCATTTCCTCTTTCCATCATGTTCAATCTGTTAAAATCCTCTTACTGCTCTGTAGACAGTCAGCCAGCTCCTCCTGCTTCATTCTCCTCAGGAAGTGCACTGTGATCTTTAGTAATGCCTCTCTGCTGCTCCTCCTCTGCTCTTCATCCTCACCATCCAACACCTCCTCATCCTCCCTCTGACTCTCAGAGCATTCTGGGTAATCTGGACTCAGAACCTGCTGGATCTTCTTCAGCTCGTTCTTCACAAAAGTGACAATGTTGTCCTCCAGCAGCTGGAACAGAATATTATATGAATGACTCAATCAAAGTCAAATCATGGAAGCAAACATCAGATCCATGTTGGACAGACTGACAATCCACTGGTCTAAAAAGTGCAGCATGGAGATTATTGTGAACACAATAGATGTAAAAGTAGTTGTTGTCCATGTACAGACCATAAATATGGAGTCCAGGTGTGTTTGATGCTGCTGGGCAGACTGACCACTGGGAACCTCTGAGGTCTCCTGGTCCACTCTGTGGAGGAATCATGAAGAATGAGCTCACATTATGTCTGTCCACACAGAGACAAACACAAGGTAAAGGTCCATGAAGTGATATTTGGATGTGAACAGTGAATCTGATGACTCCCTGTAGTGGTAAAGGTTTATTAGTCCTGCTGATCCCACTGAGAATCAACAGCTCAGTTTGGTTCAGTCCTAACAGCTCTCACCAACCCCTCCATATAGCTCTCCCTCACTGTACACTGCTGAAGTGCCCTGGAGCAAGGCACCAAGAGCCTCCAGCTGCTGCAGTGGAGCTGCTCAGTGTCTGCTTGTATCAGACTGGTTGTACTGGGCAGCTCCCAGTGTGAATGTGTTTGACTGTGTGAGTGTGAGGCAGCTGCTGCTGAAAGAGTGTTGGTGCTCAGAGAACTTCATCTGAGTCAGTAAAGGTTGAAAAACTGGAGATCTCACAACTGAGAGTCTGATAAAAACACATCATTTTATTTTACCATCAGTTTGTAATCCTCACCTTTGATCAACAGAGTGGTGGCCATCTTTGAAGTCTAAAGGCTCAAACATAGAGTCATCACTCTTCATGGACACACAGCTGGGTTCAGGTTCAGGACAGTCTGGTCTCTGATGGATCCTGATAGAAAGAAATTCATTAAAGCTCACATATTCAGAAACATTCTCACTGAATCAAAGACTTTGTGAAATGATGTATAATTAGAAATGTTTGAATACAGGGCTGGACAATAAGAACAATGTCTTCAATTACTGACATTATGGACGTGTTACTGAACACAGTTTACTGATGTCACACACTTCAACACACTGTCTGAATTCCATATAATTAAAGGGTCCGTGTATCTTTTGGTCATTGGATTTTCCTTTCAGAAACGGGTATTAAAAAACAGAAAACGAGTGGTTATTTGATTTTCGTTTTAAAATACAAAAATTAAAATTGAAATACAAGGCGTTTTTCTTTTTCATGGTCAAAAAGGGATGAGCGAAATTAAAAAAAATATTCGATTTTCATTTTCTATTTCATATAACAAAAAATAAAATCACTAGAAAACAAAAACGGAAAAAAGGCCTGTTTTTTCATATTCTGAAACCGGATGTTGTCATTTACAGGACGGTGCTGTGGAGAAGAAACAGTAGGCTAGTAGACTGTGTCAATCCAGCCGTGAGTCCGATCTCCGTGGTCAAATCAGCCGCACTTAAATTTCGAGTGTACAAGTATTCTCAGCATTATGGTAAATGCGGAGAAACGCCGTATTTACTTCCGGTTTTCAAAATAAAGGTATTTAGAACAGTAAGCTATAATTAAAATATGTTACATTAAAGTGTTTCATGCGCCCCTGATGAATAAAAAAAACTTTATATCAAGTATACTGCACCAGTGTGGAGAAATGCCAAAATAAAAGCCTCATATTTATGCCTCCAGAGATTGCATATTTGACCGTATTTGAGGTACTGTAAAAACATATTGCTCAGTGTTTCCTGGCTACTGATGGTATATTTGACTTTTACACATATGAGACTACAAGCATACTTAATATCAAGCATTTTTACTGTACCAATGTGGAGAAATTCAACAATAAAAGTCCCATATTTGTACCTCCATGTGGCATATTTTCATATATTTGAGCTACTGTAAAAACACTTTGCTCAATAATTCCTGGCTATGGATGGTATATTTGACTTCTACACATCTAAGACTACAAGTATACTTAATATCAAGCATTTTTACTGCACCAATTTGGAGAAATTGAAGAATAAAAGTCCCATATTTATACTTCGAGATTCCATATTTTCTTATATTTTTGAGCTACAACATCTAACCAGAGAGCAATCAGCTCCCAGTCCAGTCCAGAAGAGCAGAATGTGGAACTGGTCAGACTGGAATGAATCAGGACAAACATCAGCAGTGAGCAACATGAGGAAGGAAATCTGCTCTGATTGATTCAAACACATGTTACTGTTACATTTCTCATTATGAAGCTGAATGTTTCTCCTGATACTGATTTGAGATCAGATTGTCCAGCCCTGTTTGAATACTGACAACTACGTACTTTAGCTCAGATAAATGTCTTTGTTTCAAATGGAGAATCAAAGCCTTTGTGACATGGAGAAGAGTCATGGACAGTTAGAGATCCTCATCTCACCTCTGAGCTTTGGTCCTTGTGTCATGTTCCCCACACAGAGTGCTTTTAGAGGGAGGGACTCCCTCCTCTCTGTCCTCACACTGATCCATAGCAGAGCCCACACCTTCACACAGACACAGCAACATGCTCATTCATTACAGCAAGCTTTACATCACAGACACACATTAGTTCTCATTGCTCTCAGTAACATGACACAAATATTCAGAGCTGACAGAAATCTTGTTGGAGCTCTGATAACCCCAAAACCTCTTACACAGCCCCCAGATTTACACATAAAGTATGTTGACCACAAAATATACTTTACACATTTATGGGTCACAAGAGAAAATCAAGGTCTGTGTCTTTCAGTGGCGGTGCCAGGGAGGAGCTAGGTGGTGCTGTAGCTCCCCCTATAACAGCCATAGCACCCGCCCAGTAACCCCAAGAAATGTCTCTGATTTTTATATTTATAACTTAATGTCATGTTTGAATAATTAAAATAATAATTAAAAAATATATATTTTAGTCTTAAAAAACATGAGGTGCAAACATGTGATCTTAGTTGGCCAATGGGCGCAGCGCCCGGTGAACCTTTGACCTTAACGTATGGCAGCTTGTTATTGTTTTTTGCTGCATAAACATTCACGTTCTGAGTCACAACCTGAAGGGAAACGAGACTGTGAAGTTCTATGGTAAGTGCATGATTTTCCCCTCTGTTGGCTTTTACAAATTTAATTAATTTGGTGGTTGACGCACAAATCTGAGCTCTTCATAGTTACATCTATGATGCTCCAACAATAGGAACACTGCTGATTCATCATTATACCAGTGTTGGTAACTGGCTGTGTGATTTCTTGATCTGAGCAGGCCGAAGCGTGCACAGTGTCTGTTGCCTTCTGTTGCTGCTGTTTGCTGCTCCGTTGTATTCAGGGCTCGACTGTGACTGAATTGTGTGAAATATTATTTTCAGAGGTTTACATTGGCAGGCTTATGTATGTTGTATCTATAGCCATTGTGTTGAATACTTTTACATATATATGCTTATTAGTCGCGGAACGAGTATAGTTAATGCGTGCGTGTACGTATATATATATATATATACATACACTAAGGGTGGTCCAATGGGACCTCCATAATGAAACGCCCCAAAATTCAAAGCATCTTCTCTTAAGTGTTGAGCATCCCCATAGCACCTGCAACAGAAAATCTCTGAAGCCGCCACTGGTGTCTTTAGATCTTATAATCCTATATTTAATGACAAAAATTGAACAGAGAGACAGAACAGTTCACATTTTCTATGCTTTGGAGGGCCCTGATAGCTGAGGGGTCCTAAGCAACCTCTTAGTCCCCTTAGACCCTGGGCTGGCTCTGGTCCATCTAGAAAGGACTCTGGGACAGTTGAGACCTGGACTGTGCTAAAGGGTCTTCAGTGAAACCAGCTCAGTGTCAGTTTGGAAGGTTTCTGTATGTGAGCTCTCAACTCTTCATCCATGCTCTTCCCTTCAGAGTATTAACAGTTAAAAATCAACCTCAGCCAAGGTGCTTCGAGCTGTCAGACCAGTTCAGACACATTGTTTACTGATGATGTGAACTCAGGTTACAATTAAACTGCGTCTGATTCTACTAGACACACACTAACAACATTACATGTAAATCTTTCTAAAAGCATTGTCCTTTAACTCAGAGAGAAATTCAAGAACAGAAAGCAAGTTTCAAAGATATATTCTGAAACAGCTCATCAGCATATGGAAACATTTCTACTGTCCAGATAAACAGAGATACAGCACAATGTGATCAAAGTCATCCTGATGATCAAACATTTACACATTTCTCTGGTAGGATTCTCACCTGCTGAACTCACTTCAGGTCGACTTACAGACACTTTCTACCTTCATGTGTGGAGGAAACACTGGAAGAGAAGAAGCTGCTCCTTTCTTCCTCGTCAGTCCTGGTGTCTGTGTGCATTTGATCCGAGGACGCTGTCACACCCTCAAAACTTCACGGTCCAAGTCTAACAAACACCAGAGTGACGTCAGAACCAGTTAAACAAGAATCAGACTGCACCCTATCAAAAGCATTTTTATTTCCTTCTTCCTCTCCCTGAGCTGTCTGAGTGTTGGGGATGTGTTTGTATTGTTTCAGATCCATTTGTCATTATAGTTGATGAAGGCTGCAAGAACAAAAGTGCTTTAAACCTCTGAATACGTTGTTGGCATTGAGTCGCACCTTTCCTCTATCTACAGTCAGTGTCAGAGAAATCACTGATCAGATATGTAGTTCCATTATCTGTCCATTAGATGGTGCTAATCAATCATACAGTCCCCTTCCCTCTGTAGATAAGAACTGCTAATTCTAAGGAACCAAAAACACAATGTTCAGGTATTTATACACTAATAAAAACATACCTATGAATACTATATTCCATTTCTGACAATAAATCATTCGCAGTGTTACACAGTGGATCTTCACAAATGACAAAAAATTCTTATTTATGAATATTCTTCTACAGTGACTTCAAGTCTCAAAATCCGTATGTGACGTCCAGTTTAACCTGTGGCAGAAACCCAGTCAGTGTCAGAGAAATCACACATCAAATGATGTAGTTCTACTATCTGTCCACTAGATGGTGCTAACTGACCATCTCATTAAATAAAGATCAGCAGAGCATCATCATCTGCTGCTGGCAATTATTTCTGACTATCAACAGGACTCTACAGGTCAGAGTGAACCAGACATTAGGCTCATTCGAGATGAACTGCAGCTGTAAAGAGGACAAGATGAGGCAACAGCAGCAGGAGGTGGTGACAAAAAGCTGCAGTCAAGTCGGGCAGTTTTCAGCATCCTTCAAATAACATAGATAAAGTCAAAATACAGTTTACATCGTGTTAATTCCACCTGTAGTTTTTAGACATTTGCTTAGAGATTGTTTCATATTCTCAGTGGCTCTTAAAACTACAGCCACCTCATACATGATGTCAGAGTAGTTTAGCATCATTAATGGTAAGGTATATATAATATATATATATATATATATATATATATATATATATAAAGTCTGTTTTTGTTCCACTGTGAATGGTTACAATCCAGATATATGTTAAATATGTATTGGATGAATTAATTTTAATGGGAACAAAATTTCTGTTTATCAGTATGATGTTACATTAATGATTGAAGGGGTTTAATTTAATAACATATTTTAAGGGATATTGAAATGCCAAACCATACTCACTACATATTGTTGGACACACTGACTAAATGCACAACTAAATATATATAATAATATAAAAAATATGAAAGAAGCTGAATGAACTTTGAACGTTTGAATGAACTTTCTACTTTGAAACATTTAGAAGGAGCCAAAATAATCTGGCTCCTCCCATACACTGCTCATAGGCTGACACCTGCTGGTGACTTTATGGAACTGCACACACGGAGGTGACACGGTCTTCTTTCTAAATTGTAATATTGACTCACAACCCATTAACGCTGCTATGAAACTTATGTGTCTTGTTGGCAAATATCATATCCATAAGGCTGGAACGCTTCAAACCTAATGTTCATCTGTATTTTGTTGAATTATAATTTCTCTTTGACTTTGATTAACAAACAAGAAAGCCATAAGACCTCTCAAATATTTGGATAATTACTATGTAAAAGTAAACAATAACTTCTATACATACATACTGTATATGTGAGTTTATAATTCGCTCCTACAATGTGATGTCATTCAGAAACTTTTTATTTTATATGTGTAACAGGTGTGTGGATTGGGCATAAACAGAGGACGACTCACAGAACTGTTAACCAGCATTTATTTGCTCCTGCAGAAGACAATATAGCACATTCATTTCCTTCTGCTCTTTTTTTCCTGCACCTCTGCTTCCTCAGCAATGCAAAACAACACTGTGTGATTTCATTATCTTTCTGAAAATACATATAGATAAATTAGTTTAAACATTACAGAGTATATGTAACTCAATGTGCATATTACAAAAAAAAAATAAAAATACTAAAGAGCCGTTACAGGTTACAAGAAAACATTTAATTTTAATAACAAATCTATATAAACTATATAGAATAGGTTAAACAGAGTAAAAAGTGTGTGTGGGGTGGGTGACTAAACAGAAACAACACAAACGAAGGAGCTACGGAAGGACAAAGTTCAGAAAACTCAATTTCCACTGGAAATAAACCAAAATAACAGTAAATGAAAAATAACTCAATGAGATAAAATTCAGACTCAATGAAAATGAATCAAATTCACAAATACATATTAAAAGTAAGTGTAACCAAGGTTAAAAATCTATATTAAAAAGAGCTATATTAAAAAGTCAATTCATGAAGTACGTTATTAATGTTAAAGATTAAAAACTGATATTTGTCTAAAAAGCAATTCAACTGAGATAAAGAGAAAATAAATAGGAAGTTTATTTTGAAGGAGATGGGTTGGAGACGCGCTGTCAGCCAATCAGGAAGAAGCTCGGACTGTTGACCTGCACGGAGCAGAGTTCACGTCACCTTGAGCTCCTGGAAGAACAGAGAGGAAACCCCGCGTCGACAACGATTCCTACCTCGTGAAGATAAAGCGATAAAAGTTGTTGAAAACTGATTAAAAACTGATTGAAATAATCCAGTGTGGAGCCCTGGACCTGTGAGAGTGCAGTCGGAGAGACCTGACGTCTCCCTCACGAAGGAAACGCATCGGTGAGCGATCGTCTTTACCATGCTAAGCGCTAGCTGAAGATGCTAACTAGCACAATGGCAGACGCCATTCACTAATGCTACAACCATTAGCTTGATATTTTAATGCTGCAAACTGAATCCAATGCTGTGTAATATGTTGGTTTGTATAATTGTTACACACTGAACTGTGTAATGTGTTGATTTAGCACTTTTATCTGTGCATTTTAAGCACATTAAGCCATATTTTAATTATCTTTGGATGTTACATTTTATTTGAGATGTAAACGTCCCATCACATGACCGAGGGTCCAACATGTGTCTGCTTACTGGTATCTAGGACCACGTTCAGACTGCAGGCAAAAGTGGCCCAGATCGGATCTTTTTGGGGTCAAGACTTCAGACCAGGTCAGACTTCTTCAGAAGTAGTGTGAACACTCAAATCAGATTTAGACCACTTCCATATGTGGTCCTGAATCTGATCCAGGTCTGATTGTTTTCAATGCGGCCGCAGTGTGAACAACCAAGCTGGATTTGATGCGACTTTTACGTCAATCTACATCGACATTTGTCACAGTGATGCGCCGGCGAGTTCGCCCTCGACACAGACGGTAAAATTAAAAACTTGACTAGGCCTACAAAATGGAGAACAGTGATGGAGCAAGTCAATGGAGGGAGAGTGAGGTGTTAGACCTAATTAGTATTTGGGGAGATACTTCAATTCAAGCAAAACTAGAAGGATCGTACCTTAACCGCTCCGTTTTTGAAGAAATAGCAAAGGAAATGTAAGAACAGGGACACAGGAGAACGTGGCTGCAGTGCCAAAGGAAGGTGAAGAGCCTTAAAGCTAAATTTAAAGAAACAAATGAGTCCAATAACCGAAGCGGTCGCGGTCGCATCACCTGCCCATTTTATAACGAGCTTAGCCGTGTTATGGGCGATAAACCCAGCTGTCAGCCGTTGGAGCTGCTGGATAGCTACGAAGCAGGCGAAGAGGAGCCTGAAACTCCGAGGAGGTCGGCGGACAGCCTGGATATTGATGGTGAGACAGGTAAGTTTTCAGTCTTGACATTCACAGCCGACGCATATTGAAAATCTTGAGTGGAAACGCACTTTAATATAAAATAAAAGTTAGAAATATTGCAAAGAAGTTTTACATTTGGAGACTAGAAAGTTGGCGTGTTTATTAGAGGAAAATTCTGTTAACAGAACAAACGAGCCAGTCAGCTGCTCCCAGTTTTCTTTGCACAACTCGGAAACCCATCAGAGAAGCAGAGACTACCCTGTACGTGTCTGTCATTCAAAAATGTACAGTCTATCTATGATCTGATCCAGTGCACTGGTGACCTGGATCTGAAGAACCAAATCCCATATTATAACCTAACATATAAGTTAAGAGGGGGGCTACCAGGTGACCCTCATCTTCTCAGGGTAACGTGTGTGTGTTGAGGGTGTTATGTAAAGTGGTAACGTGAACCAGCTCATAATATTTGCATTGAATACATCAAATACATCACATTATAGCATTACATGATATGTTTGCTTGCGCCAGATGATACAAGCACCGAGTCACTCCCATCTGCATCTTCTGTGTCTTCTGCACCATCTACATCTGGAGAAAGCTCATCAGCTGCAGGCATTACAGAGACCACTGGAAGAAGCACAACAGCCACCAAGTCCTCTGGAAGTAAGAATCATCATGTTTTTATCAGGCTGTTGCTAAATCACTAGTAAAGTATTCGCTTAGCTAACCCATCCATTATTATTTTGTGTTCTGTTGTTACTGTACTGTATTAATGCTAAGTCTTTCCTTATACTCATGTCTACCCTCCAAGCCTAACTGTTTATTTTTGTAATTGTGATACAATGGCCAAACACTTTCTCCTCTTTCTTACAGCTACATCTGCCAAGAGCAGGAAAAGGAAGACCAAGATGGAAGCAACACAGGAAATCTTCACTGAAAAGATCAGCAGTGCCCTCAACAACACAGACGACACTGAGCTTCAATTGAAAATGCAAGCAGCACAGCATGAACATGAGCTCAAAATGCTCTCAATGTTCACACAGTTTCTTGCCAGGTCAAATTCCCCATGTCCACCTTTCTACCAGGCACCAGTCCAGCCCTCACAGTACAACCCAACTGCCGCCTCAGCCGACCTTTTACAACTTTACTCAGCCTCCTAAATTTAGCACGGGTTCACCTCAGCCTCCACCATGTAACGAGACAACCAACCAGCCTCTATCTTTCCTGCAAGATCTGGCTCAACCTCTACCTTTCAACCATCCCCCTGCACATCCTCCAGATCTACCTCAGCCCTTCAGCCAGGTGTCAGCACACCCTCAAGGTCCAGCTCAGCAGCCCTTCAGCCAGGACTCAGGACATCCACCATTCTACCGACCTCCAGGTGATGAGGAAAAGTAAATCAGATCACGATATTGTGAATTGCTTTCAGTATTGTTGGTCAATCTATGCAAAGTGTATCCATCATTATAAAGGTTAATTACAGTTCAGATTATATTTGACAGTTTGATTTCAGGTTACAGTTTTAACGTTATGTAGTTTTATTAAACCGACAGAGACTTGCACTATAGCAGAATAATTTTATTTTGAACATGAACATTTATCAACATATTTATTCAAAGTAGAACATATAAATGAGCAGGTTTTCAAATTTTTTGGCAGAGAAAAGTCCTTGTGTGGAAAATTTGATGAGAATTTTTATATGGATTTGTTGTTTACATAAACCTGCACAACTGAGAATTTTACAGGGATGCATTTCATTTTTTTTTTTTTTTTTCCAGAACATCCTGTTGTCCTAAAGAGTAGATTGACCAGGTCCCTCATAGGCCTCACCATGCTTCTCGCACACATTGTGGAGAGTGCAGCATGCACTTATGATGGTAGGGACAGTGGAGATGTCCACATCCAGCCGTTTCCCCAGGCATCTCCACCGCCCCTTCAATTGGCCGAATGCACATTCCACTGTCACCCTGGCTTTGCTGTGTCGCTCGTTAAAGTACCTTTGCTGCTCTGTCAGGTTCCCTGTGTCAGTGTACCCTTTAAGCAGCCAGATCCACATGGGGTACGCCGGGTCACCAAGCAGCACACGGAGGACTTGGCAATGCCAAACAGGTTACCCAGCGTGCGGTAACCTGTCCCTGTTGCCAGCCAATACAGCCCAACTCCTACACGTTTCCACACGGAGATGGTCGCCTAAATTGAGCGTCCTGCTGTAGGAGTCTTGAGGAGAGGCACTGACAGATATAATCAAAGATGCCCTCGACATCCGAAAGTTTTCAAAAAACTGCGTCTCTGTGAAGCTAAAGTGCATTTTTAACTCTGATACACATTGTTCCTATGTTTTTATGTTGATGAGAGAAAGGGGATGAAAGTTTCATGAGTTTTGAACTGCAATTGTTTACATAGTATAAAAAATATGAAAAAAGCTGAATGAACTTTGAACGTTTGAATGAACTTTCTACTTTGAAACATTTAGAAGAAGGTGCCAAAATAATCTGTCTCCTCCCATACACTGCTCATAGGCTGACACCTGCTGGTGACTTTATGGAACTGCAGCTGACAGTTGGAGAGAAAATAAAGGCAGAAAATAGAAAGAAAGTAGGTACAGGACTCTCTCCGGACAGACCCCCTATAAATCCCCCACAGAGACAGGGAGCTGCTGTGTTGCTCCGGTAGCACATATACTAAGATTGGAGCGATACAGAGAAGATTAACATGGCCCCCTAACTGAGGTCAACACCACTGTCACTGTTCGGTTGTTTATTGAGAAAATTCTGAGCTCAGATCACAGTAATTCTCCCAAATCAACTCTTTTATGGAAACTAAACTTCCCTGAACAACACATTCGGTCAGAGTCTAATAAATTCCTCATTCCACATAAAATGAAAGAAGTTCACATGAAGATATTACATAGATACCACCCCTGTAATAAAATATTAAATACATTAAAAATACTTATTTCTCCATTATGTTCTTTCTGTAAAACAGAAATCAAATCTATCTCTCATCTATTCCTTAAACAGACTCACAAGAGTTCTGGACTGAAGTTGATTTATTCATTTTTAACCAGATTGACACCCATTAATCAATGTTGTCTTGTATTTCTTTAACACACTTCTGAAGTTCAGCTTTCAGGATCTTCTCCAGCGACACGTAGAGCCCATCTACCTTGCTGTTTAGCTGTTTTTCAATATTATCCACTTTCACCTGGATCACTTTCATCTCTTTTAGGAGCAGGTTAGTCTCCTCCTCGTCCTTATCCTGCGCTCGGTTGCGCGTTTGTTTCACTTTTTCAGCCATCTCAGATACAGTTTTAAAGTGTTATCTTCCTTAGATGGTAGAGTGTAGTGTATCTCAAATAAATCACTGGTTCATTTTAGTAGATGAAATAGAATAGAAATGATGTGATTTGAGTTCAGGTTATTGCAGCACAACAGAAACATTTATTTTGTAGGGAAAGAAACAGAAAAAGCTGTGTGTGGGCGCATGTGGAGCCTTTGCTTTATTATTTTACACTCTTACATCAGTAGGCGCCCAACCTAACTCACTCTTGGTGGTGGTGGCCTGGGATGGGATCAAACTCCCGGCCTGAATTATTGTCCCAGTCCGCCCCTGATGATGACACACACAACTCGATGGGTAGCTCGCTGAGCAAGTTGGTAATCAAAATCATTCCCATCATAGGAACGACTGTGTAGCCCCAACAGGTTAGAGAGTAACAGATCAGAGGTATTAAAGGATGTTTAACAGGTTAGAGAGTAACAGATCAGAGGTATTAAAGGATGTTTAACTGGTTAGAGAGTAACAGATCAGAGGTATTAAAGGATGTTTAACTGGTTAGAGAGTAACAGATCAGAGGTATTAAAGGATGTTTAACTGGTTAGAGAGTAACAGATCAGAGGTATTAAAGGATGTTTAACTGGTTAGAGAGTAACAGATCAGAAGTTGATTTAGATAGTTTCACTCCTTATTTAGTGAGTAGTGAGCTAGTTTCTACCTTTGTTCATCGTATACAACCTCCTGGACAACTTTCAGCTAGTCTGCATGGAAGGTGGCAACCCTATAGCTAGCTAACGTTAGACAGTGATTGATAGACCGTTTGAAAGTGTCCCACCTAGTTTTGTGTAAAATAGTCTTTGTATGGTTGTTGCACTACACGTTTAGCTACACTGCATGTGTAGCTTGCAAACTCAGCTACACATTATTATTATTCTAAATATTCTTTAGCATGTAGCCGAGGTCTAGAGCTGACAAGGTAAACTGCAGGTCTAGGACTAACTCTTACATTAGCAACCCACCAATATGTGTGTGCCTGTACTGTCATGGTAATTAGTTTTTATTTTAAATCCCAGCATGGAAAACCGATGAGTTTGCAAGTTTACCTAGCATGATGGCTAATTCATTTTGAGAGAGATTTGTTTTTCTCAGAAATAATTTTAAACATTTATATTTTTTTATGTTCTATGAGAAAATACTTTCTCTCAAAACTTTTTTTAGTCTCAAATATTATTATTTTTTGCTCTCAGTGTGATAACTTTTTCTCTCAGATCATTTATTTTCTCGCATGTAATAAAGACACAAATCTAACTCCATACTTAAGGCGCTGCCAGTGTTTGTGTGGGATGAATGCGCACCCTGCTGGTGAAACTAAGCAACTACATCTGAAATCTACTCGGCTGTATCGCTCTACACATTGTTAAACTGTAAAACTGGGGATTGCACTGTGTGTGTAACTAATGGGCGTTACATACATATTAAAAGTAAGAATTAATAGTGAATTTTTAACTCTGATACACCGTCACAAAAAAATACATATTTCTCCATTATGTTCTTTCTGTAAAACAGAAATCAAATCTATCTCTCATCTATTCCTTAAACAGACTCACAAGAGTTCTGGATTGAAGTTGATTTATTCATTTTATTAAAGTTTAACCAGATTGACACCCATTAATGTCAGAAAGTCCTGTTTCTCATTAATGTTTTAATGTTTGAACCAATTGAATGATATTTGAATAAATCTGTTCTAACAAACAATATTGTCACAGACATGAAAACAGACTTAAACTGTTTCAGCTCAGCTAATATTTGAGGAAGGAATAAAACACATAGAGTTTATCTCACACATTAAACAGTAAGCCTTAAACTTACTTTCTCAGAGTTTTCTGTAGAAACACAGTAAGTGATTAAAAACTCCACACTAGAGGAAATTCATGTTTCTTTTATTTTAACATGGTGAATATTACTATGAAATTTACACTTTAACCAGTCAAAACGTTTCCCTTTAAGCATTTAACATGAACCACAGAAAATACTAGAATTGTCTGTACATGGAATTAACTTAGTAGCTAACACACGAGCAGCAAACAAAGGGAGAAGCTGAGAAGGAAACCCGTTTCACTTTCAGCTGGCAACTGCTCATCCTCAGTAATCGTTATCACTTCTTACTGCTTCTCAACTCTTATGAAGCTCAACGTTATTACACGGAGCGTCTACTTCAAGTTCCACATTGAGGCTCGGAGGTCCTCTCTCTCTCTGTGTGTCACGTACACCTCTCCCTGCTCGCCAAAAGCACCCCAAAACCTCCTGTCAATCATAGAGAGGGCCGGAAGTTGGTGAAACAAACCTTTACTAGTTATCAGTTAATTATTGTTATTGGTTCTTGATCAGTAGTTGGGTTTACTCTTCTTATGTCTCTCTGTTCAAATGTAAATATCTGATTAGTGTTTGTTTTATATGAGTTTCCCCAAAACGAGCACACAGTCAGTGATGTTAATGGAAGTAGAAGTGAACAATACAAAGTGGAGAATGAAGCTGGATTTAACTAATCCTTCATTTTATACAGTGTTGGATCCATTTGGACAGTTTTGCTTTGACATCATTTAGATGTGGTTTCCAGCATCAATTATTATCTAGAATCATCCCAAAACTTTGATTTCTTTTGATTTCAACCTGACTTATCAAAGTTTGTACATTTGTTCCATGATGACCAAAGATGATGAATTTAGTTTGTTCAAATCAAAGCCACTCTTTACACCTTGGAACTATTTTTACACATATGCTGAATTTGATCCTGAAAGACTCTTGTTTGACATTTGAACACATTTTTTCTTCACAGAAACAAAAGTTTTAAGGCAACAAAGTTCAGTTTTAGACTCAAAGTTGAAATTTGTTCACACTTTAATATTTGAGTCATAAAAACACTTTCCCTCTAACTGTGCTTTCAAAAAGAAGAAGATTTGAAAAACAAGCAGCCACATTTGATCCTAAAAATGTTCATTTTTCTCAGAGTTATAGAAGAAGATCAATTCTTTCTATCATTTCTTTCATCTCTACGTCTGCAGGCTGCACATTACCCTCACACATGATCCCTTCATCCCAGCATCCTTTGCTCTTCTCTTCCTTCAGCCTCCTCTTCCTCCTCTATTACAGTAAACACATCAGGTTGGTACTAACTAACATCAGCTGTGTGTGATCCTGTACAGACTGAACTATCTGGTCAGCAGTGAGAAAGTTTCTCTCTCCCTCCTACAGAGGACACAGAGACACTGAGGAACCAGAGCTGAACCAGAACCCGAACCCAGGATAAAGAGGTTCAGTGAATGTGGTGTTGAAGGTGTGGAGGTGGATCAGTGTGTCAGAGGAGACTGTGTAGAAGGACAGAGTGCCAGCAGGACAGTCCACATACACTGCTACTCTACCAGAGGAGGAGGAGGGAGGAGGAGGAGGAGGAGGAGGAGGAGGAGGAGGAGATGGGTGTTCTTCTCTTATTGTGACAGACAGAGTAACCATCATCAGAGCAGTACAGACTCCAGGACTGATCATTCCCTCCAAACAAACAGTCTGTACTGTTTCCTCTCCTGCTGATTCCTCTGTAACTCACTGATATATAAACTCTTCCTCTCCACTCGACCTCCCAGTAACAGCGACCAGTCAGACCATTTCTACACAGCAGCTGAGACCAGTAGTTAAATCTGTCTGGATGATCAGGATATGACTGATCCTCCTCCACATGAATCATCTTCCTGTTGTTGTCAGACAGTTTGATGTTTCTGTTCACTGTGTTTGTGTCGACTGTGAGTTCACAGGAATCTGATGGAGAGAACAAGACACAATACAGCTGCAGTTATTGATCTATCATCTGATCATTGATTGACACTTTGATGATGACATCAGAGCTGTGAATGAGTGATGTCACAGTGTGAAGATGGTTGAATGTGTGCTGCTTTGTTTTCACACTTACACTTCCTCAGACCTGGTCTCAACCATCGGACTCCAGCAGGCTCCACCCTGAAAGGAGGAGGGGGGGTCAGAGCAGCATGGAAACATGGACATTACATCGCTCTCATACACAGAGCTTATTCTCTACAAATGGACTTACATCTTCACATGGAGCACTTATTATTAATCAGCTGATAGTCTTTCAGTTCAGTGGAGCTTCTTCTTATTGGCCGATGGCTACAGCTCATTATTTTCACTTATTGATGATCTATTATTATTATCAGTATTATATTTGTAACAGAATGTTTACATTGATTACCTTTAAACAGTTTAACATGGGAGGTGAATTGGTAAGAGCCGACTAAATATAATATTTCTCTGCATTTACTTCCACTAGAAGCTAATGCTAGTTAGCATGAAGGATTTATTAAGTTGAAATAGTTGCCAAGTTTCCCTTTAAACAGTTTCTCAATAAAAGACGGCACGCAGAGTCTTCAGTTGGGTTTTTGATGTTTTACTTAAGAAGATCTGTGAAACTGTAATATAAAAAATAAAAAGTATGTCAGACTCTGTTCTGTCTGTTTCTTATACATTCATAAATACAACACGCATAAATTTACACCAAAGTTATAATTTAGCTCAATGCTAACATAATATGGAAAATCCCATTGATGGGCTAGCGCATTAGCATCGGTCTTGCTATTCACTTTACACATAAATGATAGTAAACCATAACAGGTAAGTCACACATGAACTTCACACACTAACGATATATTACAGACTCATGTCCCTTTAAGGTACAGCAGAAAGAAAAATGAAGTGTGAGTGGAGATAACGAACTACCGTAAGCTAGCAGGAACAAACAGTGCAGCAGCTAATGACAAGTAGAACACAAATCACATCATCTTCATTTAACATGTTATGACCAGGACAAACATTACCTTTAACTAAGTTAGCCGATATTTACTAAAAATGTAATATCGGGAATTATCGGTATCGGGTTTTTATAACCGATGTTTGTTCTGTAGGCTTCAGCATTTCCGAGCCTGCATGAACGCAGCATGGGACGTTTACCGGCGCGCGCTAGATGACGTATAACAACAACAACCACTAGACTGGTTGGTTGCTAACTGTGGCTAACAGGCAAACAATTTAAAGCTGAATGATTTTAATATTAACACAAAATAAAAGTGCAATGCACCTTAAATATTTGACCCTGCTCTGAGCTGTTCCTTAACCAAACTAACAATTGGCTTAGAGTTTACATTAGCACTCCTTCAGGAGCATAATACAATTAAACACATTAACCAAAGCTAGCGCTTAATTTTAATATTCAAACGAGCCATGTGTTGATTCCACACCCACCAGGCTGTCAATCAAACTCTCAGTGACAGAGAAGTAATGTGAGTTAACGTCGGTTGTTGGACTGAAATTCAGAAAATGCTCATACTCATATGTAGATAGGCAAAGTCTATACATCTGAAACAGAAGGTGCTGTATTTTTTTACCCTTTATCTATCCAGATAAAAACATTAAGAACAGTTTCTGTATGATGTTTATTAGACCTATGTAATCTGAATTGGAAGGGCACGTTGTCATGAGCTGTATCTTGTATATTTATTATTAGCTATGTGGTATGTGTATGCACCTTTATGTAATCTGGTGGAAAAACATTAACATTTAAAACCGGATCATACCAAACAAATATCTGCTTGCGTGTCCCCGTGTATGCAAAGTGTCCTCCTTTTTGATGTGAAGGAAATGGCCACCCTACCAGTGGGCCATCACAATAAAATGAGGCATAATGTGTTAATTCCACAATAGGAGATATGTTATGTTGTTATCTAACAGTTTTGGTGTAAAAAGCCTGCATATATCGGTATCGGGTGATATCGGTATCGGAAATTGAGAGTTGGACAATATTGGAATATCGGATATCGGCAGAAAAGCCAATATCGAGCATCCCTACCTTTAACCTATCCACTGGTAAAAAGTGCTCTTATATCTCTTAATAGAAGATAGGAATAAATCATCTTTCTTATCATCGACCTTAGCTAGGGTGGCAGTATGGGTGCTAACTGCTACTGACGTTGGGCTCCCTAGCAAATCATAGGTCAGTCTGGTGGGGACCCTTTTTAGTCTCTGAGGTCGTGTTGTCTCGTCTAAACTCTCTGTAACACTGTCTTGTCTCTCAGAGGTTTCATCTGTTGTCTGTGTCTCAGTGTCTCTCTCACTTTCAGCAGTCTTATGTTGTACTGAGGGTTCATCCTCAGTGGCTGCTGCAGGTGCTTCAGTGATGTCCTCTTGCACTTTTGAGTCATCTTCAAGGACAGCTAAATTCAGATCCAGACTGAAAGGTTCAGGATCATTTTCTTGACATGCTGGTTCTCTGGACTCTTGTGGTGGATGATAATCATACCACACCCCCATTTCATCCTCTTCCGAGTCATATTCTGACCCCATCTTGTCACCAGGGTCAGGGGCCAGTGGTACAGTGTAGTTCTGGATTTCTTGATGCCAAGCATGCTCAACAGTTCATGAATGAGCCGACTCTCGAAATCCCTGCCTTGATCTGAATGCACTCTTTTTGGTAGACCATAGTGGACAAAGTACTGTTCCCACAGAACCTTAGCAACTGTTGATGCTTTTTGATCCTTAGTTGCAAAAGCTTGAGCATATCGGGTGTAG
Source organism: Dicentrarchus labrax (assembly GCF_905237075.1). Taxonomy (NCBI): domain Eukaryota; kingdom Metazoa; phylum Chordata; class Actinopteri; family Moronidae; genus Dicentrarchus; species Dicentrarchus labrax. The sequence goes on from NW_026136733.1 coordinate 47,110, forward strand.
TGATCTGTAACTACAAGCACATTGCAGATGTTTCTGGAGTCAGGCTCGATTGACAGAGAATCCATACAGACTAGATCCTTTGGTCCCTCACTGTTAAGATGTGACAACTCAGCAGCTTTCTTAGGCAGAGTTTTCCTCTGAATACACCAGGGGTGTCTTCTTCATCCTCTCAGCAGAGTTCAGACTCATAAAAACCGTCAGCGTTTGAATTAAAGAAATAAAGTAACTTTAACAACACTTAAGAAACTCATGAACAGCACAGCGTCTCTCTCTCTCTCTCTCTCTCTCTCTCTTACGTCTCCGTTTCTCTTTTTAATCCTCTCAGAATCCGGTAGGTTACCTCATACTCATCTCTAGTAGACCCTGATTGGACAATGACAGGTTGACACCTGAATACTCAAATAAACAACAAAACATACGGCAGGAGGTGTTCAAGGACTGCTCAGAACACAGGAAAATTCCATATCTTCTAAATAACATACCAAATATACATTTCCCTGCAGTAAACACAACTGATCTCACATCAGTAGTAATTTAGAATAGAATTTAAAATCCTCCTCCTCACCTACAAAGCTCTTCATGGTCAGGCCCTTTCATATCTTAAAGAGCTCATAGTACCCTATTACCCCTCTAGAACACTACGTTCTCTGAATGCTGGGCTACTTGTGGTTCATATAGTCTCTAAAAGTAGAACAGGAGCCAGAGCCTTCAGTTACCAAGCTCCTCTCCTGTGGAACCAGCTTCCAGTTGTGGTTCTGGAGGCAGACACCCTCTCCACATTTAAGAGTAGGCTTAAGACGTTCCTCTTTGATAAAGCTTATAGTTAGGGCTGGATCAGGTGAGTCCTGAACCATCCCTTAGTTATGCTGCTATAGGCCTAGACTATCGGGGGATTTCCCATGATGCACTGAGCTCCTCTCTTTCTCTCTCTTTCTGCACTCATTCATGTCCCATTAATGCATGTTACTAACTTCACTTCTTGATAATAATAATAATGATGATTACTGATATTATTATAATCATTATGATAGTTACTATTGTTATTGTCCATCGTTTTTGTAGTTGTCATCATCTTCTTCATGTTCATCATCATCAGTCACTTCTAGTCTGTCTCTCTCTCTTTCTCTGTCTGTCTCTGTCTGTCTGTCTGTCTGTCTGTCTCTCTCTCTGTCAGGGCGGAAAAGGAAGTTTTTCCTTGCCGCTGTCTCAAAGGTCTTGCTCATGGTGGGAACTGTTGGGTCTCTGTAAATAATGTTATAAGGAGTTCGGTCTAGACCTGCTCTATTTGAAAACTGAACAAAACTATTAGGCCATAAAAAGTTTCACACAAAACAGGTTAACCTTCGTGGTAGCTACCTCAATAAATCGAACCCCAACACCCCATCATTCAAGTCCAGGGCGAGTTGCTTTAACTTAAGCATTTACTGAGTGTTTGGGTGCTACAAACACATTACATAATAAACATGTTCAAGGAAAGAGACTCAAACTAAATAAACAAAACAATGTTAGGAAGATTACAATTGTACACATCAACATAATTCAGGTTTAAAGTGGTTATCAGTTGAACAGGTTGACAAATCCTGACCTGAGAGTTTCCAGTTTACAGTGTGGACTCTTCAGTCCAACAGAAAGCAGCTTCAGTCCTGAATCCTGCAGGTTGTTGTCACTCAGGTCCAGCTCTCTCAGACCAGAGGACTGGGAGCTGAGAACTGAGGACAGAGAAGCACAACCTTCCTCTGTGATCAGACAGCCTGACAGCCTGCAAACACACAGAACAACATGTAGTCCGGTGTAAAAGTACAGGGATTAAAACAAGTTAATTTGTAATACAAATAATTGTTTCAGTGAATTAATTAAATAATTCAGTAATGCATATAAACTGAAAGCAATTTAGGTTAAAAGCAGTGAAAGATGAAATGTTAACCGATAGATTAACATAAATTCATAATAAATAAAGTAGAGTGTAAATAGTTCATTAAGTAGTTACATTAAACTGTTCTGTATAGTAGCTGAAGAAAAGTGTGTGGTAAACTAAACATGAATTTTCAGATTTGTGTCATTGGTTCATGCTGTTTCATTTGATTGGTTGCTGTAGTTATCACTCAATGTCACCTGTTGGTAATTGGCCGTAGGTAAGGGAGTGAACAGAAAAGGGGCGGGAGAATCGAGCCAAGAGGACGCCATTGCTGAACGGGAAGGACTGTTTCGCTCTTCCTGTGGAGGACTTTACTTCTGCTGCCGTTGGCTTTCATCTTCATCTCTTCATTAACTGTTTCTCCAGGACTTATTCCAGACCGTGAGTTGGATTTTCTTTGTGACTGTTAATTGTCACTGAGGATAAGGATTTGCCTGTGTGTGTGTGTGTGTGTGTGTGTGTGTGTGTGTGTGTGTGTGTGTGTGTGTGTGGGCCCACTGTTTTGTTAGAGTTCAGTTAAGTAGCTTATTTGATCTGAGTTTGATAAGTATAGAGAAATCGTATTAAGGGGTAAGAACTAGGAATTTCACAGGAGACCTGGAATTATTTAAATTTTGAATAGTATTTTGATATTGCCAATTCTATTTTGCTTATTATGAGTGTCTATTTTTCTACAGTGTTTTGCCAATTTTGGTAGAGGTCATTTTGTTTACAACTATAATATTTTTATTTTAAAGAAGTCTAATTTGAGTAATTGTGTTATTTCATTTTTAATATCTGTTAACTAACAAAGTAAATATTATTTGTGTTAAACTGGAAAACAACTGGTTAGTGAACTATTATTTCATTTATTTGAAAGAGTTGTCTGGGGTCAGTTATTTAAAATAGTGTAGAGTACATGTGAATAGAGCCACTGCTTCGTCTAACAAAGTTGTTGGTTATTCAGTCCTTCCAGAAGAATGCAGAGTTTTTTTGTGATTATTGCGGGCAAAAATCCTTCATTATGCGGCACGTTTTCTTAAAAAATGCGATGGAATATGATATTTATGCAATTTTATGCGATGAAATTGCGGGAACTTGAAAAAACTGCGGTTCGATGAAAAAGAGAAAAAAAGGTGATTCCCCCAACACCCTGTTCTCACTAGACTACTACCTTAATGTAAAGAGTCATTTCTTATTACTTTCTATGATAAGCAAGCATACTACATCACAGAAAGTGCTGGGAATATTTAAGTTCTCATCTTGTTTTATTTCAGACCTTAATAAACACATGGCTCAAACTTACAAAACATTGATGAGTCAAACAAGTTCTGGAGCTTTACAAAAGGAATATGCTACAACTTCTGTAAAAATTAATAAATAAAATATAACAAAATAAAATGTGTGCTTCCTGTTTTACAGAGGTAGCTATACAATATACCTATCTTCTGTTAAAATAAGTGCTTCCAATGCAAGTGCAATCTCTTACTGTAACGTAAATGTACATACTACTAATATACTTACAACTGTAAGGTTTTTGAAACTAGTTTGATTTAACCAACTGGTAACAAAAAAGTGCAATCTTACAACTGTATTTTTGTTGGCAAATGAGACTGATTTGCAGGCTTCATCATGGCTTCATCGCGGGGTTTGCAGCTTTTCGATGATGTTCATGTCGCGTAATTATGTCACTTCATAACGTTCCCATGGCAACAGGGGAAAATGGCTGCTCTTGCGTGAAGTAAATGCAACATTTTTCAACTGTCTGCTTAGATATATGTGACTTTTTTGCAACGAAAATGCAGGGATTAGGAAATCATGCAAGCCCCGCATATTTTGCGCGGAAATCTGCAATTTATGCGGCGAAAGTGCGGCGTATTTGAAGAAATGCGGCCCCCGCATAAATATGCGGACGTTTGGCTGATTATGCATTGAATTATGTGATCGCATAATCGAGTTTTTCTGGAGGGACTGGTTGTTCATAAAGTTTTAGGCCATAAAAAGTTTCACACAAAGCAGGTAAACCTTCGTGGTAGCTACCTTAATAAATCGAACCCAAACACCCCATCATTCAAGTCCAAGGTGAGTTGCTTTAACTTAAGCATTTACTGAGTGTTGGGGTGCTACAAACACATTACATAATAAACATGTTCAAGGAAAGAGACTCAAACTAAATAAACCAAACAATGATTTGAGACAATGTTAGGAAGATTACAATTGTATCCATCAACATAATTCAGGTTCAAAGTGGTTATCAGTTGAACAGGTTGACGAATCCTGACCTGAGAGTTTCGAGTTTACAGTGTGGACTCTTCAGTCCAACAGAAAGCAGCTTCAGTCCTGAATCCTGCAGGTTGTTGTTACTCAGGTCCAGCTCTCTCAGACTAGAGGACTGGGAGCTGAGAACTGAGGACAGAGCTTCACAGCTTCTCTCTGAGAGGTTACAGCCACTCAGTCTGTAGAGGCAATGATCAACAATAAGAAAAATACCATTTGTGACCAGCACTTTATCACTCAGCCAAAACCAAAAACACTTTAAATTAGTTCTGTAAAAATGATATCAGCTAGTGAGGAGTTCCCAATGTTGGTGATATATAATGTCTTTATAATCTCTCTAAGTCAAAAAGATAACAGAGTATAAGTGATAATACAGAAATCCAACTATTTCTGTACTTACAGAGCTTTGTTGGAGGCTTTGACCACTGGCAGCAGCCTCAGAAGAGCCTTCTCTGAAGCAGAGTATTTCTTCAGGTCAAACACGTCCAGATCTTTTTCTGATGACAGTAAGATGAAGACCAGAGCTGACCACTGAGCAGGAGACAGTTTATTTTTGGAGAGTCGTCCTGAACTCAGGGACTGTTGGATCTGATCCACTAGAGAACGATCATTCAGTTCATTCAGACAGTGGAACAGATTGATGCTTCTCTCTGCAGAGAGATTCTCACTGATCATCTTCGTGATGTACTGGACTGTTTGCTGATTGGTCTGTGAGCTACTTCCTGTCTGTGTCAGCAGACCTCGTAGGAGATTCTGATTGGTCAGCAGTGAAAGACCCAAGAGGAAGCGGAGGAACAAGTCCAGATGTCCTTGTTGACTCTCTAAGGCCTTGTCCACAGCAGTCTGGTGGAGATGTTTTAGATTCTCTTTGTCTTTAATTAATTTAAACCACCAGGGTGTTGTTTGTTGTTCTGCCAGCAGATTGACTCCAGAGTTGATGAATGTCAGATGGACATGAAGAGCAGCCAGAAACTCCTGCACACTCAGATGGACGAAGCAGAAGACCTTGTCCTGGTACAGTCCTTTCTCCTCTTTAAAGATCTGTGTGAACACTCCTGAGTACACTGAGGCTGCTCTGATATCGATGCCACACTCTGTCAGGTCTGATTCATAGAAGATCAGGTTGCCTTTCTGCAGCTGCTCAAAAGCCAGTTTTCCCAGAGACTCAATCATCTTCCTGCTCTCTGGACTCCAGTGTGGATCTGTCTCAGCTCCTCCGTCATACTTGATGGTCTTCAATTTAGACTGAACCACCAAGAAGTGGATGAACATCTCAGTCAGGGTCTTGGGCAGCTCTCCTCCCTCTCTGGTCTTCAACACATCCTCCAGAACTGTAGCAGTGATCCAGCAGAAGACTGGGATGTGGCACATGATGTGGACGCTTCGTGATGTTTTGATGTGGGAGATGATTCTACTGGCCTGCTCCTGATCTCTGAACCTCTTCCTGAAGTAGTCCTCCTTCTGTGGGTCAGTGAACCCTCTGACCTCTGTCACAATGTCAACACACCCAGGAGGGATCTGATTGGCTGCTGCAGGTCGTGTGGTTATCCAGAGGCGAGCAGAGGGAAGCAGTTTCCCCCTGATGAGGTTTGTCAGCAGCACATCCACTGAGGTGGACTCTGTAACATCAGTCAGGATCTCAGTGTTGTGGAAGTCCAGAGGAAGTCGACACTCATCCAGACCGTCAAAGATGAACACAACCTGGAACTCTTCAAACCTGCAGATTCCTGCTTCTTTGGTTTCAGTAAAGAAGTGATGAACAAGTTCCACCAAGCTGTACTTTTTCTCTTTCAGCACATTCAGCTCTCTGAAGGTGAATGGAAATGTGAACTGTATGTCCTTGTTGGCTTTGCCTTCAGCCCAGTCCAGAGTGAACTTCTGTGTTAAGACTGTTTTCCCAATGCCAGCCACTCCCTTTGTCATCACTGTTCTGATTGGTTCATCTCTTCCAGGTGAGGCTTTAAAGATGTCTTCTTGTCTGATTGTTGTTTCTGGTCTGTCTGGTTTCCTGGATGCTGTTTCAATCTGTCTGACCTCATGTTCATCATTGACCTCTGCAGTCCCTCCCTCTGTGATGTAGAGCTCTGTGTAGATCTGGTTCAGAAGGGTTGGGTTTCCTGCTTTAGCAATCCCCTCAAACACACACTGGAACTTCTTCTTCAGCTTAGATTTAAGTTCACGTCGGCACGCTGGAGCAAAAGTTCCTGAATGAAGAAAGAAGAAATGTAGTTAATAAGTAGAAGCTCCAATAAATCTGATGGATGTAAAGTTTAAGACATCAAGATGGTATGTATTTTCCTCCCCCATTAAATCTCTTCAGCTCATCAGTTGTGAACATTTACTGTTTTCAGTCCAGAAGAATTCATAGATCTGATACAATGTGTGCATCATATTATCAGCAGAGTTTTAAAAGTAAACTTCTCCCATGTTGCCTCCATTTCCTCTTTCCATCATGTTCAATCTACTAAAATCATCTTACTGCTCTGTAGACAGTCAACCAGCTCCTCCTGCTTCATTCTCCTCAGGAAGTGCACTGTGATCTTCAGAAATGCCTCTCTGCTGCTCCTCCTCTGCTCTTCATCCTCACCATCCAACACCTCCTCATCCTCCCTCTGACTCTCTGAGCATTCTGGGTAATCTGGACTCAGAACCTTCTGGATCTTCTTCAGCTCGTTCTTCACAAAAGTGACAATGTTCTCCTCCAGCAGCTGGAACAGAATATTATATGAATGACTCAATCAAAGTCAAATCATGGAAGCAAACATCAGATCCATGTTGGACAGACTGACAATCCACTGGTCTAAAGAGTGCAGCATGGAGATTATTGTGAACACAATAGATGTAAAAGTAGTTGTTGTCCATGTACAGACCATAAATATGGAGTCCAGGTGTGTTTGATGCTGCTGGGCAGACTGACCACTGGGAACCTCTGAGCTCTCCTGGTCCACTCTGTGGAGGAACCATGAAGAATGAGCTCACATTATGTCTGTCCACACAGAGACAAACACAAGGTAAAGGTCCATGAAGTGATATTTGGATGTGAACAGTGAATCTGATGACTCTCTGTAGTGGTAAAGGTTTACGAGTCCTGCTGATCCCACTGAGAATCAACAGCTCAGTTTGGTTCAGTCCCAACAACTCTCACCAACCCCTCCATATAGCTCTCCCTCCCTCACTGTACACTGCTGAAGTGCCCTGGAGCAAGGTACCTAGAACCTCCAGCTGCTCCAGTGGAGCTGGTCAGTGTCTGCTTGTATCAGACTGGTTGTACTGGGCAGCTCCCAGTGTGAATGTGTTTGACTGTGTGAGTGTGAGGCGGCTGCTGCTGAAAGAGTGTTGGTGCTCAGAGAACTTCATCTGAGTCAGTAAAGGTTGAAAAACTGGAGATTTCACAACTGAGAGTCTGATAAAAACACATTTTTATTTTACCATCAGTTTGAAATCCTCACCTTTGATCAACAGAGTGGCGGCCATCTTTGAACTCTATACGACGACCCATAGAACGATCACTCTTCATGGACACACAGCTGGGTTCAGGTTTTTTCCTCCTGATAGAAAAACAGGATCAGTTCTGCACTGCACCCACAACACACTGAGACAGAACCTGCCAGTGACTGAATACACCGACTGTACACAGTGTATTTGTACCCAGGGAGTTCTTGGTTAGGATTTCTATAAAGTCAGTGTTTGATTTAGACATGTTTCACTGTGTATTATAAAGCTGTATTCAGTGCAGTTTGCAGTATAGGCGGGGTAATGATGGAGTGGAGTGACCATATCGGTCCAATTAGGATAAAAAGAGGAACAGACGTGGTGTCAAAGCAGTGAGTTTCTATAAACTGCTGCAACTATTTGTTCACTGTGAAACTGAGGCTGTTGTAAATTGAGCTGATCAGACACAAACCATCACGTTCCATTAAAAGACATTTTAAAACATTTAAAAATAGAGATTTCACAACTGAGAGTGATAAAAACAAATCATTTTATTTTACCATCAGTTTGAAATCCTCACCTTTGATCAACAGAGTGGCGGCCATCTTTGAACTCTATAGGATGATCCATAGATCGGTCACTCTTCATGGACACACAGCTGGGTTCAGGTTTTTTCCTCCTGATAGAAAAACAGGATCAGTTCTGCACTGCACCCATAACACACTGAGACAGAACCAGTGACTGAATACACTGACTGTACACAGTGTATTTGTACCCAGGGAGTTCTTGGTTAGGATTTCTATAAAGTCAGTGTTTGATTTAGACATGTTTCACTGTGTATTTTAAAGCTGTATTCAGTGCAGTGTGCAGTATAGGCGGGGAAATGATGGAGTGGAGTGACCATATCGGTCCAATTAGGATAAAAAGAGGAACAGACGTGGTGTCAAAGCAGTGAGTTTCTATAAACTGCTGCAACTATTTGATAGAAAGAAATTCATTAAAGCTCACATATTCAGAAACATTCTCACTGAATCAAAGACTTTGTGAAATGATGTATAATTTGAAATGTTTGAATACAGAGCTGGACAATAAGAACAATGTCTTCAATTACTGACATTATGGACGTGTTACTGAACACAATTTACTGATGTCACACACTTCAACACACTGTCTGAATTCCATATAATTAAAGTGAGAGCAGCTACAACATCTAACCAGAGAGCAATCAGCTCCCAGTCCAGTCCAGAAGAGCAGAATGTGGAACTGGTCAGACTGGAATGAATCAGGACAAACATCAGCAGTGAGCAACATGAGGAAGGAAATCTGCTCTGATTGATTCAAACACATGTTACTGTTACATTTCTCATTATGAAGCTGAATTTTTCTCCTGATACTGATTTGAGATCAGATTGTCCAGCCCTGTTTGAATACTGACAACTACGTACTTTAGCTCAGATAAATGTCTTTGTTTCAAATGGAGAATCAAAGCCTTTGTGACATGGAGAAGAGTCATGGACAGTTAGAGATCCTCATCTCACCTCTGAGCTTTGGTCCTTGTGTCATGTTCCCCACACAGAGTGCTTTTAGAGGGAGGGACTCCCTCCTCTCTGTCCTCACACTGATCCATAGCAGAGCCCACACCTTCACACAGACACAGCAACATGCTCATTCATTACAGCAAGCTTTACATCACAGAGACACATTAGTTCTCATTGCTCTCAGTAACATGACACAAATATTCAGAGCTGACAGAAATCTTGTTGGAGCTCTGATAACCCCAAAACCTCTTACACAGCCCCCAGATTCACAGATAAAGGATGTTGACCACAAAATATACTTTACACATTTATGGGTCACAAGAGAAAATCAAGGTCTGTGTCTTTCAGTGGCGGTGCCAGGGAGGAGCTAGGTGGTGCTGTAGCTCCCCCTATAATAGCCATAGCACCCGCCCAGTACCCCCAAGAAATGTCTCTGATTTTTTATACTTATAACTTAATGTCATGTTTGAATAGTCTTTTTCGTTTTGTTTAAAAATGTGAATTAAAATAATAATTAAAAATATATATTTTAGTCTAAAAAACCACGAGGTGTAAACATGTGATCTTAATTGGTCAATGGGCGCAGCGCCCGGTGAACCTTTGTCCTTAACGTATGGCAGCTTGTTATTGATAGCGAGTTTGGAAACTTAGCAGAGTAAAATACACCAAAATGGATCATTTTTTGCTGCCTAAACATTCACGTTCTGAGTCACAACCTGAAGGGAAACGAGACTGTGAAGTTCTATGGTAAGTGCATGATTTTCCACTCTGTTGGCTTTTACAAATTTAATTAATTTTATGGTTGAAGCACAAATCTGGACTCTTCATAGTTACATCTATGATGCTCCAACAATAGGAACACTGCTGATTCATCATTATACCAGTGTTGGTAACTGGCTGTGTGATTTCGTGATCTGAGCAGGCCGAAGCGTGCACAGTGTCTGTTGCCTTCTGTTGCTGCTGTTTGCTGCTCCGTTGTATTCAGGGCTCGACTGTGACTGAATTGTGTGAAATATTATTTTCAGAGGTTTACATTGGCAGGCTTATGTATGTTGTATCTATAGCCATTGTGTTGAATACTTTTACATATATATTCTTATTAGTCACGGAACGAGTATAGTTAATGCGCGCGTGTACGTATATATATATATATATATATATATATATATATACCAAGGGTGGTCCGATGCGACCTCCAGAATGAAACGCCCCAAAATTCAAAGCATCTTCTCTTAAGTGTTGAGCATCCCCATAGCATCTGTAACAGAAAATCTCTGAAGCTGCCACTGGTGTCTTTAGATCTTATAATCCTATATTTAATGACAAAAATTGAACAGAGAGACAGAGCAGTTCACATTTTCTATGCTTTGGAGGGCCCTGATAGCTGAGGGGTCCTAAGCAACCTCTTAGTCCCCTTAGACCCTGGGCTGGCTCTGGTCCATCTAGAAAGGACTCTGGGACAGTTGAGACCTGGACTGTGCTAAAGGGTCTTCAGTGAAACCAGCTCAGTGTCAGTGTTGGAAGGTTTCTGTATGTGAGCTCTCAACTCTTCATCCATGCTCTTCCCTTCAGAGTATTAACAGTTAAAAATCAACCTAGGCCAAGGTGCTTCGAGTTGTCAGACCAGTTCAGACACATTGTTTCACTGATGATGTGAGCTCAGGTTATAATCAAACTGCGTCTGATTCTACTTGACAAACAACAACATAACATGTAAATCTTTCTAAAAGCATCTTCCTTTAACTCGGAGAGAAGTTCAAGTACAGAAAGCAAGTTTCAAAGATATATTCTGAAACAGCTCATCAGCATATGGAAACATTTCTACTGTCCAGATAAACAGAGATACAGCACAATGTGATCAAAGTCATCCTGATGATCAAACACTTACACATTTCTCTGGTAGGATTCTCACCTGCTGAACTCACTTCAGGTCGACTTACAGACACTTTCTACCTTCATGTGTGGAGGAAACACTGGGAGAGAAGAAGCTGCTCCTTTCTTCCTCGTCAGTCCTGGTGTCTGTGTGCTTGTCACACCCTCAAAACTTCACGGTCCAAGTCTAACAAACACCAGAGTGACGTCAGAACCAGTTAAACAAGAATCAGACTGCACCCTATCAAAAGCATTTTTATTGCCTTCTTCCTCTCCCTGAGCTGTCTGAGTGTTGGGGATGTGTTTGTATTGTTTCAGATCCATTTGTCATTATAGTTGATGAAGGCTGCAAGAACAAAAGTGCTTTAATCCTCTGAATACGTTGTTGGCATTGAAATAGAGTCGCACCTTTCCTCTATCTACAGTCAGTGTCAGAGAAATCACTGATCAGATATGTAGTTCCATTATCTGTCCATTAGATGGTGCTAATTAATCATACAGTGAGCTAAAGATCAGCTCAGTTCAGAACTATGTGATGCTGAGCATACATTTGTATCACATGTTTTACATTATTACGTATTTATGAAAGGTTCAGTGTGTAGAATTTAGTGGCATCTAATAGTGTTGTTGCAGATTGCACCTCACTAGCTTCCCTCTCTAATTCCAAACACGAGGGAAAAGAACAGTGGCTGCAAAATGCCAATGGCCCCATTGGAATCAAGTTTTGTCCTTTCTGGGCTACCATAGAAACATGGAAGGAGAGCCGCTCCCTCTGTAGATAAGAACTGCTAATTCTAAGGAACCAAAAACAATGTTTAGGTATTTATACACTAATAAAAACATACCTATGAATACTATATTCCATTTCTGACAATAAATCATTTGCAGTGTTACACAGTGGATCTTCACAAATGACAAAATATTCTTATTTATGAATATTCTTCTACAGTGACTTCAAGTCTCAAAATCCGTCTGTGTGACGTCAGAACCAGTTTAACCTGTGGCAGAAACCCAGTCAGTGTCAGAGAAATCACACATCAAATGATGTAGTTCTACTATCTGTCCACTAGATGGTGCTAACTGACCATCTCATTAAATAAAGATCAGCAGAGCATCATCTGCTGCTGGCAATTATTTCTGACTATCAACAGGACTCTACAGGTCAGAGTGAACCAGACATTAGGCTCATTCAAGATGAACTGCAGCTGTAAAGAGGACAAGATGAGGCAACAGCAGCAGGAGGTGGTGACAAAAAGCTGCATTCAAGTCAGGCAGTTTTCAGCATCCTTCAAATAACATAGATAAAGTCAAAATACAGTTTACATCGTGTTAATTCCACCTGTAGTTTTTAGACATTTGCTTAGACATTGTTTCATATTCTCAGTGGCTCTAAAAACTACATCCACCTCATACATGATGTCAGAGTAGTTTAGCATCATTAATGGTAAGGTATATATAATATATATTGTATGTACTGAATAAAGTCTGTTTTTGTTCCACTGTGAACGGTTACAATCCAGATATATGTTAAATATGTATTGGATGAATTCATTTCAATTTCTGTTTATCAGTATGATGTTACATTAATGATTGAAGGGGTTTAATTTAATAACATATTTTAAGGGATATTGAAATGCCAAACCATACTCACCACATATTGTTGGACACACTGACTAAATGCACAACTAAATATATATAATAATATAAAAAATATGAAAAAAGCTGAATGAACTTTGAACGTTTGAATGAACTTTCTACTTTGAAACATTTAGAAGAAGGAGTCAAAATAATCTGGCTCCTCCCATACACTGCTCATAGGCTGACACCTGCTGGTGACTTTATGGAACTGCACAGAGGTGACACGGTCTTCTTTCTAAATTGTAATATTGACTCACAACCCATTAACGCTGCTATGAAAGTTATGTGTCTTGTTGGCAAATATCATATCCATAAGGCTGGAACGCTTCAAACCTAATGTTCATCTGTATTTTGTTGAATTATAATTTGTCTTTGACTTTGATTAACAAACAAGAAAGCCATAAGACCTCTCAAATATTTGGATAATTACTATGTAAAAGTAAACAATAACTTCTATACATACATACTGTATATGTGAGTTTATAATTCGCTCCTACAATGTGATGTCATTCAGAAACTTTTTATTTTATATGTGTAACAGGTGTGTGGATTGGGCATAAACAGAGGACGACTCACAGAACTGTTAACCAGCATTTATTTGCCCTTGCAGAAGACAATATAGCACATTCATTTCCTTCTGCTCTTTTTTCCTGCACCTCTGCTTCCTCAGCAATGCAAAACAACACTGTGCGATTTCATTATCTTTCTGAAAATACATATAGATAAATTAGTTTAAACATTACAGAGTATATGTAACTCAATGTGCATATTACAAAAAAAAAAATAAAAAATACTAAAAGAGCCGCTACGGTTACAAGAAAACGTTTTATTTTAATAACAAATCTGTATAAACTATATAGAATAGGTTTAACAGAGTAAAAAGTGTGTGTGGGGTGGGTGACTAAACAGAAACAACACAAACGAAGGAGCTACGGAAGTTCGGGAGTTACGGAAGGACAAAGTTCAGAAAACTCAATTTCCACTGGAAATAAACCAAAATAACAGAAAATGAAAAATAACTCAATGAGATAAAATTCAGACTCAATGAAAATGAATAAAATTCACAAATACATGTAACACTGTCTAATGTACATATAATAAAATGACTGTCATGTACTCTCACTTTAGGCCTATCAGAAGAAATAGATACGCTCAAGGAGGATTGATGGAACAGGACAACGGTTTGAAAAGAGTTGTAACAAATAGCTTTATTGGCAACAGTGCAAAACATAATATATTTCAGATATGACTGAAATTCCTTTATTGTATCAGAAGTTATCAACAACTCAGAAAATTACACTGAATAACGCTCAGTAGAAAACAAAACTCAATAATAATAATAATAAACAACAAGAAAGAAAATTTAAAAGAGTCCAAAAAAGAAAAAGTCTGAATGAAGTCAATATTCACAGTTTGTCCTTCTTCGGTGTGTTTGTGTAATAGTTCATCTACCCGGGTAGTGTGACTTTATGTTTTATTATCTGTATGAAGAGATGTTCTCTCCAATGCACAGTGAAGCTCTCGCTGACGTCACACCCTCCACGATCCAATGGACTAGGTTCTGGCTCGTCATCAGAATCCACTCATACAATAAAACCAACCTGCATAGAGCAGTAGTAGTAGCATCTCTTCAATAAAATCTTATTTATCTCATTAATCTCTTTTTATCTATTTATCTTAACTGTACAGTATTAACTCTCTTTTTATCTTAAATCAATGAACATGAATTATTCAATGACAAAGTTTCATATACAGCTGCACAATAACTTTAACAGCCAACACACAATTATGTATATGACTTTTAAATGGTTTTAACTCATCACAGCTTAATGTACACAAATTATGAAATTAATGTTTTTACCCAAGAAAATGAAATTAATTATCTTCTGTAAACTCAAGTTCACACAGCTGCGTGTGTTTGAGCTCAACAACCAGCTTTCTTAGCTGTATAACATGTGCTAGTGCAATTAACACAGCTCAACACATGTTTATCTGTCTCCGGTTGGTTTTTAAACACTATCACAGAAGCATAACTATACTACGGAGCCCCTAAAGGGACATGGGAAAAAAAAAAAAGGAAACATATCTAATGCGCACTACTAAAAACCCTCTTCCTTGTACGGAAGTCCTCCAAAATTGTAATTTTAACAACTTTACAGGCAGTTATCAACTTTATCAAACTCGTCTCTCACGTGGTGCTCTGGTCTGCATCAGTGCATAAAAAACGGGAACAGAGAAAGAAACAAGGAAACTAAAGGCTGTTATATACTCGCCATTCCCGACCTGTAGCGCGACAATGTGACGTCAAGGGAGCGCCGTAACTATTTATACTTGCACGTGGTGGCCGCTCTTCTTCTGCCCTCAGCCCTAGCATGGTTCCCAAAAAGACAAAAAAAACTTGCGCGGGGTGGTCGCGACACGAGCTGCAGTCTTCTCCTGAACAGAGGTGTCGCTACCAGGGGTGGACTGGGACAAAAATTCAGCACTGGCATTTTGTGTCCAGACCAGCCCACTACATTATCAGCAGACACTACATAGAAGTCCACAAATCTCGCAGCATCTCCTCTCATGCATACTACAAAGGAGAGTCATATTCCTTGATAGCAGTTAACAAATAAAGCACGTAACTATGAACTCAAGGACTAAAATTGACAGCTATAGCAATCAATCAATCAGTCTTTATTCATTATAGTGTCAAATCACAACAGAAGTTATGTCATGACTAGGGGTGGGACGAGACTAACGGGAAGAACCCTCATGCTACCCTTTCAGTTTTTAGTCTGTGACTGTGAAAATCTTTTGGTGTAAGCCCAGCATTAGTTAAAACCAGACTCGGACAATAATAACAAAATCTCCTGACAAATAATCTAAATAGAAACATATTACAGACAGTAGCAGCATTAGAGCTGAAACTCATTTGTTTTAACGGTGACTCAAAACAAATAATGATCTATAGCTGTGTGAAAAAGTCTAAGACATGAATTACAGGTCTGAATAGATATGCATTCTCATATACGTGTATGTGCACATGTATATATTGCCCTACTTCCTCGTCCGCAGCCAGCCAGCTCCACTCCTCACCAAATTCATGACCTGCAAGAAACAGCAAACAGAACTTGTACTCAGTATCTGTGTACTGACAAGTATGTGTAGCCATGTAGCCTTTTGTAATGTAGTGACACTTAGTGAACAACTTTTTCTGTCATGAAGGATGACTGAAGTCTCAAAAGAGCTCTAAGGCCTACCTGCATAACTGTTAACTGAACTTAAAAGATATGCAGATGTTTGAAAATCTTCAATAATTAATCAAACTTTTTGTTTCAATCTGAGACAAAACAAGTTGCATAATAAACTCACAAAGTCAAGACGAAGCTCTCTCTCTCTCTCTCTCTCTCTCTCTCTCTCCTGTTTGACAGGAGATGATGGTAGCAGAGAATATAAAGAGACATTTATGAATTACCAATTGTCATTTTATCACACATATAGTATGTTTCTTCACATAAACCTTTAAACATACACATATTGCATTCCTCTCACCACATGAAATAAGCTCAGGAACCCAAAAGTGGCCCAGTGAATGATGGAGGAGACAAAGCAGGTCCTCAAAAGGGGACAGAGGGAAAACAACTCCTTAGGCTCTCATATATAGGGTGGTCAACCTAAAAGAGACATGGAAACATTATTAAGTCATCATCACAAATCAAGTATGAATTCATATAACATTATAAGACACATGACATACTCAACCAATCAGAGACGTCTCAGTAGCCAAAAAGTGGTGAAGTGGAGGCAGAGAGAGAGCAAGTCCTCGAACATGGACGGAGGGGGAACAACTCCTCAGGCTCTCACATGTCAAGTGGTCAGCCTGAGAGATTATTGGATACATTATTAATTCTGAAAAATAAAGACAATGTTTTCCTCTGTCCTGCACCTAGAGTTGAAAACTTTTTGGATGTGCGTTTCTTTTAAAACTTTTTAAAATTATTATAATTATGAAGTATGAATAACATTAAAAACTACATGATAAACTTACCAAATTCTAACAGTGGTCCCAAATGAGAGAACAAGTCCACATATAGAACAGAGGGAGAATGACTCCTCAAATATATCAGAACAACCTGTAATGGAGAATAATTGATCATTTAGTGTACATGATCACACCATTAATAACCACAGAATAATGTACAAGATAAAAGATTAGTTCATATTGAACTAAACGTTCACGAGCGTAACAACACTAATGGCTTTGTCATGTTTTCATTATGACACTAGTGTTTTCCAATGCAAGAAAGTCAGATC
>NW_026136734.1:0-1880 GCF_905237075.1 Dicentrarchus labrax
GGTTAGGTTAGGTTAGGGTTAGGTTGTAGGGTTAGGTTAGGTTAGGGCTAGGGTTAGGTTAGGGTTAGGTTAGGTTAGGGTTAGGGTTAGGTTAGGGTTAGGGTTAGGTTAGGCTAGGTTAGGTTAGGTTAGGTTAGGTTAGGCTAGGCCAGGCTAGGCTAGGGCTAGGTTTGTTAGGCTAGGCTAGGCTAGGGGCTAGGCCAGGCCAGGCCAGGGCCAGGGCCAGGGGCCAGGGCCAGGGCCAGGGGCCAGGCCAGGCCAGGCCAGGCCAGGGGCCAGGCCAGGCCAGGCCAGGCCAGGCCAGGCCAGGCTCAGGCCAGGCCAGTCAGGCCAGGCCAGGTCAGGCCAGGCCAGGCCAGAAAAGGCCAGGCCAGGCCAGGCCAGGCCAGGCCAGGCCAGGCCAGGCCAGGCCAGGCCAGGCCAGGCCAGGCCAGGCCAGGCCAGGCCAGGCCAGCCAGGCCGTGCCTGAGGCCAGGCCAGGCCAGGCCAGGCCAGGCCAGGCCAGCCCAGGCCAGGCCAGGCCAGGCCAGGCCAGGCCAGGCCAGGCCAGGCCAGGCCAGGCCTGTGGCCAGGCCAGGCCAGGCCAGGCCAGGCCGGCCAGGCCAGGCTCAGGCCAGGGCCAGGCCAGGCCAGGGCCAGGGCCAGGCCAGGCCAGGCCAGGCCAGGCCAGGCTCAGGGCCAGGCCAGGGGCCAGGCCAGGCCAGGGCCAGGCCAGGCCAGGCCAGGCCAGCCAGGCCAGGCCAGGGCCAGGCCAGGCTCAGGCCAGGCCAGGGCCAGGCCAGGCCAGCCAGGGGGGGCCAGGCCAGGGCCAGGGCCAGGCCAGGCCAGGCCAGGCCAGGCCAGGCCAGGCCAGGCCAGGCCAGGCTCAGGCCACAGGGCCCAGCCAGGCCAGGCCAGGCCAGGCCAGGACAGGCCAGGCCAGGGCCAGGCCAGGCCAGGCCAGGCCAGGCCAGGCCAGGCCAGGCCAGGCCAGGCCAGGCCAGGCCAGGCCAGGCCAGGCCAGGCCAGGTTGTCAGGCCAGGCCAGGCCAGGCCAGGCCAGGCCAGGCCAGGCCAGGCCAGGCCAGGCCAGGGGCCAGGCCAGGCCAGGCCAGGCCCAGGCCAGGCCAGGCCAGGCCAGGTCAGGCCAGGCCAGGGCCAGGCCAGGTCAGGCCAGGCCAGGGCCAGGCCAGGCCAGGCCAGGCCAGGGCCAGGCCAGGCCAGGCCAGGCCAGGCCAGGCCAGGCCAGGCCAGGCCAGGCCAGGGCCAGGGCCAGGCCAGGGCCGGGCCAGGCCAGGCCAGGCCAGGCCAGGCCAGGCCAGGCCAGGCCAGGCCAGGCCAGGGCCAGGCCAGGCCAGGCCAGGCCAGGCCAGGCCAGGCCAGGCCAGGCCAGGGCCAGGCCAGGCCAGGCCAGGCCAGGCCAGGCCAGGCCAGGCCAGGCCAGGCCAGGCCAGGCCAGGCTCAGGCCAGGCCAGGCCAGGCCCAGGCCAGGCCAGGCCAGGCCAGGCCAGGCTCAGGCCAGGGCCAGGGCCAGGCCAGGCCAGGCCAGGCCAGGCCAGGCCAGGGCCAGGCCAGGCCGGCCAGGCCAGGCCAGGCCAGGCCAGGCCAGGCCAGGCCAGGCCAGGCCAGGCCAGGCCAGGCCAGGCTGTGGCCAGGCCAGGCCAGGCCAGGCCAGGCCAGGCCAGGCCAGGCCAGGCCAGGCCAGGCCAGGCCAGGCCAGGCCAGGCCAGGCCAGGCCAGGCCAGGCCAGGCCAGGCCAGGCCAGCCTTCCAGGGCCAGGCCAGGCCAGGCCAGGCCAGGGCTCAGGCCAGGCCAGGCCAGGCCAGGCTCAGGCCAGGCCAGCTCAGGCTCAGGCCAGGCCAGGCCAGGCCAGGCCAGGCCAGGCCAGGAGGGCCAGGCCAG
>NW_026136735.1:0-10019 GCF_905237075.1 Dicentrarchus labrax
AACCCTAACCCTATTCCTATCGGGTAACCCTAACCCTAGCTTCCAAATGGCTGGCTGGCTGGCTGGCTGGCACACTCTTGACAGGTCTATCACTCCAAATAGCACCTTTCCCAGTAGCCTTACCCTGACCCTAACCACTCCCACACTTGCCTACACACAACCAACCACCTCAGACACTCCAAAACAGTCAACATACAAACCTGTCCCAATCCACTCCAAATGGCCCCAAACGTGCTCCTAAACACTTTCTGAAAAGTCCCATACTAGGGCTGACACTTTGAAATTTTCCAACAACCCATCGCCCCATTCACAATGAATGGACACACTCAAACGGGAATAACTCCGGAACCGAACGTCGCAGACACTTGGAAACGCGCTCCGTCTGCCATAATCCGACCCTTCTGAACACGCAGGACTTGTCCCCGAGTCTCTACGACCTACGGTTGCCGAGATACAAGGATTTTCACCTCTATTTCCGGAATTACGCCCACTTCCGGTTATCACCGGAAGTCGAGACTGACACCCAAAGAAGCGGAAGGAAAAAATGAACAGATTGAACCTGCTTTGAACTCTCTACAACCTTCCTGTGAGGAGAAACATGCTCATTAGACAAATGTCTAATGTTGCACTCATCCCTATTCCTAACCCTAACCCCTAACCCTATCCCCAACCCTGACCCCAAAATGCTGACCTTAACTTATTTTTGAACCTCAGTGAAGGACATATAAGCCCATGTGATGTATAAAGCCACTAACTAAAGTAGGCAATGTAATACAATGGATGAAGTGTAGCCATTAAAGGGAGGCACACATACCCACGGAAGAAGTGTAATCATAAATATGAACACTAAATAAGTTAAAGGAAAAAATTGGAGCCAGGAAAAAGGATTTTAATTGGAAAAAAGACATGGGAAAAAGCGGTTACACAAAATCACTGCAATGACAGGAGGGAGGGCACGAACTTTCAGAAAGGGAGGGGCTGAGAGTACAACAGGGGGAGCAGCGGACATTTTCAAATTCAAATTCAGTTTGGCACGGCCCTCTGAGGGAGCCACATGTCCCCAGAGGGGCTCATTGTTAGGGATACTTACCTCAACTAAACTAAAATACTTACCTCATATAAACTAAATACTTACCTCAACTAAGGGAATACTTACCTCACCATAAGGGGATACTTACCTCTACCTGAAAAGAAAGAATACCTGTATGTCATGGCTGCCTGAAGAAGTCCCAAGAAGCGGACGAAACGTCGCGAGCGAACGCCACCTGACATACAAGAGAGAGAACATAAAATGAGGAAAATTAAAGGAGCCAAACAATTAAAAACAAAAAGTGCCAATAAAAACTAACAAACTGAGGAACTAAACACTTAATACTTCATATAACAAAGGCGAACCGGTCTAATATAACTCTAATAGTGAGCTTATAAAACCTCTTTGGAGAAGATGGAGACGGAGAGCTGGCCATCCACAGGGTGGAGAGTGCAACCTTGGGGCCTCCACTTAGGTGGAATCCCCAACCCCAACCCCAAACCTCACAATTATTATTTGGTAACCTACCCAGTGTTTTTAGACCCTAACCCTAACCAATTGAACCACAGACCTAACCATAAGGATTACTAATCTCCAGTAATTCCATGGGAGCTCTCATGTACCACTATATTCATGACTTTTTTTATATTTTATTTTCGTTACCACTACTATTATTATTATAATATGATTATTATTTTATTATTATTATTATTATTATTATTATTATTATCATTACAATCATATTACCTATATGATTATTACTACTTACTAATACTACTTCATTTATTTTCTTATTTCTTTTTTTCTCTCAACTCTAACCCATCTCCTCAGGATACTCCTTTCTCATTTACTCAATATCATTCCTTAATTAGGATTCATTACCAATTATTGGCTTTTTTTCTTCCCCCTCCCTCTCCTTTTTCTACTCCTATATATTCACGAAATACATTATACAATATATTATATACTATATATATACATAACTCCAAGAATGTTTTAATCCAAACATTCTTTCTCCTTCCCCCATTTTCATTTTTATTTTGTTTATTTATCTCTTGATCACCACATCACAGTTTGTTTAAACTCTTAGGGCGGCCCAGCACGTAATGTCTCCTCCGCTCTCTCTCTCTCCCCTGTCAATTATTAACAATTTATCATGTGCAGTTGCACAAACCCACCGGGAGGATCACCTGCCAAATTCTCTGCCGATCCTATGGGGGAAACAAACAATTAACAAATTATACAATGTTGCAATTACTACCAATTACTAATACATTGTAACCACTTCTCCCATCCACAGGCTGCTTCTCTACTATGTCCCCTCCCCTTTTCCCTCTCTACCTATCTAACCTTTTTTTTCCCCTCACACCCCCTCTCTACATAGGTTCACTTAGATTAGGAGGCGGGTCCTCAGCTGTGTGCCTATCGGTGACTGGGGGAGCCCCACTCAGGGAAAATGGGCTCTTTTCCTTGTTAAGGCTCCCTCACACACCGCAACCCGTTTCTGCCACTCAGTTCCCTGATGAAGCAGTAGAGTACTGCGAAACGTTGGACTATCTCATTTCTGCCGGTCAGCCCACTGCTTTTTTAACCCTTTTATAGTCTTTTATTGGCTCCACAAACCCTCGTTGGTTTTAAATTTATTTATTAAAAGTTACGTTTTAAAACTTCCTGACGGAGGAATATCACCCGCCCGGAGTTTCTCCGCTCTCTTCCGCCTCTGGCGCCCACCCGAAACACAAAACACCGCCGTCTCAGCATGTCTTTCAGGCAACGTCCAGACACGAGACGCCAGGATACGGGATGGAGACCGCGGCCACAACACCAGCAGCAGTTCGGAGGCGTATGGAACCAGGTGGGTGCATCTTTCTCTGGTCCTTATCACAGGGGTGCAGGTGGTGGGCCCCGACGGGAGCGAGGCCGTGGGGATACGGTTAGGCACACAGCTTTTCATCATAGGGCCCCACAACATCACACACACTACACACAACACAGAGCTACAAGCAGGGAGAGATTTCAGCACAGAACACACACTACAACACACACAGACAACTCACCTGTTAGACAGGCACTGGACCAAAAACCAGAACATTGGCTAAACATCACTTTAAACTAATACAGATTATACATCACCTGAACATCGTGGAGGGAGTCATCCTAACTGGAAACTTCCCACAGGGAATGATGAGACAGGTCACCAAACTGGCCCTGTTTATAAAACCAGCAGCACCAACACCAGAAACAACACAGTCTATTAAAGACAACACTCATAACTGGATGAAGGAAAACATGAAAATACTAAACAAACACTACAAAGGTACAATAGAAACATTATTAAACACACCAGGTGACGAGCTAGCACTGAAAGTAGCTGCTAACTGGGCTCGCAGGCGCTACGGAGACAGATTGGATCCAGGCACAATCATACAAGCACAGAATTATCTCTTCAACACCGATTCTTCCTCATGTCCCCCTTCTCCCTCCCCTTCTCCCTGCCAGTCGGATGAAGATGTCTTTTCTGTGTATCTCACTGACCCTAACTCTTCCTCCCCTCAATCTAACCATTCTTTTTCACAGCCTGTGGATTTTGGTAATGCTGCTGAAAGTTTGCTGCAGCACACAGAGGAGCGAAACACTCTAACAGGAGGGGACCCGGAGTTCCCGGCTCTCGCCACCAGTGGGCGCCTCACACCTAAAAATAGAGAAAACAGATTAACAACAAAGAAAAAAAGCACATACAGCAACTACAAACACTACACATAGCAATAACACATACCAACTACACACCCCTGCACGGGAACACTCATTGAGCCCAGCACGACACACACATAAGAAAACACACACCTACAGCAGGGTGTTGCAGGGTTTGGCGCCCCAGTCTCGAGGCCGATCTCCGGGACCCCTCCTCAACAGAGGGGAGACCACACGGTCCACTAAAAGACCGAGGTTTTCCTCATCGGTCCCCCCTCCCAGCGAAACCTCTGCCTCCATTCCTTCTTTCCTCAGACTTAACCTGCCATCACACAGACAGGCTCACTCACTGCCCACCTCTCCCAACAGGTCATGCCCCCAGGGATCGGCAGAGGCCAAGGCCTCCTGGCCCAGCTGTCAGCCTGGAAAAAACAGAAAAAACACAAACACTCCATTACTTAAAAACAATAATCACCAGAACATTCATCCACACAGTGGCCACATCACATCCACCCACCCTACTAATGAACTCGGCGCGGTGATAGCAACAGAGGACACCACCAACATTTTGGTGTCCACAACCTCAGTCCACACTGATCGGGGTTTTGGAGAAACTGAAAAAAATAAGGGAGTAGACATGATGAGAAAATCAGGTCCAAAAGTCCAAATGACAGACCCAAATTACAACTCTGATCTCTCTTCACAGCCCTCCAATATAACACAATTTGGAACCAAAAACCTAACCCCTCCCACCAAAACTGTGGACATGAGCTTGATCTCTGAACCCTCCTGCCACCGAGCCGAGAATATCAATGTATGTCAAATATCAACAGAATACCCACTTTCACACACTCTGAGATCCAGGCTGACAGCTACCCAGGTGCCCGAATGTACCACTTCGACAAATTGCTGGAAAAAACACCAATTCACACAGAGACCAAACTGGTGATCCTCTCGGTGGGCCTCAATAACCGGGACCAGGACCCTAAAAAAACATCCATTAAACAATTAAGACAGATGATGAATAAAGCCCGCTCGGCCTTTCCAAATGCAGATATCAGAATCCCAGTAATCAACTACTCACCACGACTATCTACAATAGAAAAACAGAACCTAAATACAATCAATAAGTTCATCATAACTCACCTGCCATACCTGGAAGCATATCCAGAGAAGGACTTCACAACTCACTCAGACAACATCCACTGGACAGCAGAGACAGCAGAAGGGATCCTCGTCCACTGGTGCGGTCAGCTTGGTTTAAACTGGTAAACTTTTTTACACCCCGTTCCACCTACACAAAACAAACCGTTAATCCCAATTCACTCACCTACAACAGCAGTAGATTTGTCATGGGGGTCTCGAGCCAACATCCTCAATTTGTCCACCATCTTCACACCCACAGCAGCTCAAATCAGCCTGTTAGAGAGGGGCCTATCTTTCATCCCCAGACCCACTCACACCAACATGGTAACACTTAACAATGACATAGACACATACCACAGACGAATTAAATTAATAGATTACTTTCAAAATAAAAGCACAAGACACTTACCTTTCATATCCCCTTCAACATGGCAACCGAACTGGCACCAACTCCACAGTACAACAAAAGAACTCATCAGAGCAGACCATCAGGTACTTATCCATGGGACAAATACTGCGGACCGTACGGATAATCTCTCTACAGATGAGAGACAGGCCATCACTGAACTTATAAAACACAAACACATAATCATAAAACCAGCAGACAAAGGATCAAAAATCATAATCATGGACAAACAACAATACATATTGGAAGCCAACAGGCAACTCAGTAATTCATCACACTACAAAACAATAGACCACAGCATACAACCTCAAACACAGATCCACATAAAGAAAATATTACAAAATTTGTACATCAAAGGATACATTAAAGCCAAACAGAGAGACTATCTGTACGGTTCCGCAGATCCCCGCCCCAGACAGTTCTATTTACTCCCAAAAATTCATAAAGAACCAGAGACCTGGACAATCCCCTACCAGGTCCCATCAGGAAGACCTATAGTCTCTGACTGTAACAGTTGTACCTATAACATCTCCAAATTTATAGATTCATATTTAGGACCCCTCTCTAACAGGCACCCCAGCTACCTGAAAGACACTTATGACTTCCTCACAAAAATTCGCCAATTACACATCCCTCCCCAGGCCCACCTGTTCACTATTGACATAGACAGCCTCTACACCAACATAAATACAGAAATGGGCCTCAGAGCTGTCAGAAATGCAATGAACAAACACCCAGTTGACTCGAGACCTGACGACGAAATAATACAACTACTCACCTTATGTTTAAACAATAACGATTTTGTATTTAATGATACACACTACTTACAGGTCCAGGGAACGGCCATGGGACATCGGTATGCACCATCTTATGCTAACATCTATATGAGCGAGTGGGAGAGAGAAGCTTTATCTAAATGTAAATTACAACCGTTATTCTACTTACGTTATTTGGATGACATCATCGGAGCATGGCCACATGGCCTCAACACATTTAAGGACTTCATTAACACACTCAACGGACATCACCCATCCATTAAAGTCAAATATGAAATAAGCAACACACATATTAATTTCCTAGACACCACAGTATATTTTCAACCCACAGATAACGGCTATAAAAAACTTCTAACTAAGGTTTTCTTTAAACCAACCGACACGCATGCGCTGTTACACAAAGGAACCACCCGAAGCACACTTACAAAGGCATCATTAAATCCCAAATCATACGTTTTTTTCAGAATTTGTTCAGAAGAGGAACACTTACAAACAGCCATAAGCACCCCTCTTCAGTAGCCTCAGGAAGAGAGGATACAGTACCCGGTTTCTTAGAACAATTAAAAACTCCACACTGGCCGCGCTCTCTCCCACTCGCTCTGACCATGCTTCCCTGGACCTGTCCAATAATCAGTCAATCACGTGCCTGCATCAGTCGGATGGGGATCCCTTTGAAGTGACCGCTACTGCACAGGAGCCCCTCCTCCTCCCTCTCGTAACTACTTTCTCACAGCTGCATCCCTATGCAACATAAATGGAAGAATAATTTCAATAAAGCAGGACAATCATTTGATCTATACCAAAATATAAAGTTATTTCTGCAAACAGAAAAATAAAAATTTAAAAGATTTACTGACGCGCTCGCTTTTTCCAGCTGGGGAGGAGTACGGCCCCATTTGCGGCGTGTACACTTCCCGCCTGTCCACATCCATAACCAACATCCACAGTCATAGATCTTATCCACTTCAGGGACACTTCACACCGAATACAATAAACACTGTTTACTGCATTCTTTGTACATTCTGCAAATTCATATATATAGGGGAAACAGGCAATAGCATTAACACCAGGCTTTCACAACACCTATATGACATTAGAAAGGCCGAGCGGGAAACTCACCTGGTACAGCATTTTCAGATACACCCCTCCAATAACCTCATCATTTTTGGCGTAGAGAGCAACCCCTTCTGGAGCCCGGGACAGAGGAAGAGAGCGGAGGGGAACTGGATTCAGAAACTGAACTCCAGAAATCCACATGGTTTAAACGAATGTATGACATATTACCATAACATGTAATCTTTTTCCTCCACAGCTAAAGGAACATCATAGACAACCAGAAATAATATGAAGAAATACAAACAATTGGACTTACTAATAAACAATACCTTTTAGAACAAATACAACATCACTCTTGTCTGTTCCTGTTTATTTCATCAATGTATTAACACTACAATTTGCATAACCATGACTTTTTCTTTCCATTATCATACACTCTTATTTTGAAAATCCACCGCCACACCATCGGCGCTCGTGCTGGGCCGCACCTATTGAAAAAAAGAGAGAAAAAAGAAAAAAACACACCAGAATTTTTAGTCCAGGATAATTGTATTCTGGACTTCACTTGATTTTGTCATGTGGTGTTTAATTGATGTTTTTTTATTATATGTATCTGTCCCACTCATACCCATATTAACTGTTATTACCACAACTCCAGTTGAATTTCATTTCCAGGGAGGCGGGTGGAAGGCAACGGACCGCACGCTCCCAGGCCAGCGCACCATAAACACACTCTGTTTTCAAATATCACTCAACTTCAAACCTAACCCTAACATATATGGTACATGTAAGAATATTTTCATGATGGTGGTACATTTAAAATTGATTGATGATGTTTGGTACACTTAAAAAATCATTTCATAATGTATGGTGTATTTAAAAATAAGTTCATGATGTTTGGTGCACTTAAAAAATAATTTCATAATGTATGGTGTATTTAAAAATAATTTCATGATGTTAAGTGCCTTTAAAAATAATTTCATTGTATATGGTGTATTTAAAAATAATTTCATTGTGTTATGGAGATTTTTTTAAGTTTATTTCATGTAAATATAACTGTATATAGTTTAAAATGAGTTCCGGAGTATTTAGACGAATGCCACGAACTTTTCGGAGGCCAGAAAATTAAAATAAGGGGGCGGAGTTTTGTGCATATATAAGGGAGGACAGACGGAGGGAGCTCATTTCTCCTTCGAACCTCGACCAGGCAACAGCTCCAGCTCACCTACAGGTAGAGAAGAGAGAGATTATTTGTGTGCTTAGCCTGAAGAAGACCTACTTACAGGTCGAAACGTTGCTTTTGTTTAGCACACCTTCCTTTGTTTTTTATTTGTGTTTATTAAAATAAATATATTTTTTGAAAGTTCTATTTTTACTCTCTTGTTTATTTTACTTCGGATTTTTTCCTTCCGGATATTTTGGAAGAGTTTTTTGTTATTTCAAAGGCCACAAAGTTTTTTGATATTTTGAAGACCACATTATGGACGGCTGGACGGAGGTCCGCTACGGCAGACGCCGTCAGCGTGCCCGTCAGCCATTCCAGGACTGGAGTCACGGGAGGTCCGAGGTTGGATGGACCGTGCACCCTCCTTCCCCTTCCCGGAGGGAGAAAGTCCCTTCCTAACCCCTCAACCCTAACCCTAAATAAGAGGGTTAGGGTTAGGGCTTTTTAGATGTGACCAGGGGTGAAAAATGAGGGAACGCTTCACGAATTTGCGTGTCATCCTTGCGCCTCTGGGACAGCCTTCGTCTCTGTACCAGTGTTCCACATAAATGTGCCCGCCTACCGATTTCAGGGTACCATTGGCTCATGCTCAAATGGAACAGGCCAATGGGTGAAGGCCAGGTCAACCCCATTGGTCTGTTCCATTTGGGTGCTGTGCTGTGATTGGACAGCTCGCCGCATGTCCCCGCCCACCCCAAAGCCACAGCCACGGTCAGTGTCATTCATTCGGACTGAGCGGGGTTTTGAGTGAGCGGACGCACGGACATACACATAACGTTATAATTTTAGACAAACGATCTCTGGAAACGCTTTAAAAACGTGATGAGACAACTTGGCTCACTTCTTAAGACCCTTGGTATGCTGGTACATGATGTGGAGTCAAAATTTGAAGTGTAAATATGGTTTAAATGTGTAAACAGACCAGCCGCGATTTTGCTAGCTAAAAACAAGGAGGAGAATGAGGTCATTTTAGTTACTACTTTTCTGAGGGCTGGCTCGACCCAGACACCGATGGAGCGGACGGGGAAAGCCTGACCGCCCGCCATTACCCCCCTGCCACAGCTCCACCACCTGTGTTTGATAAACACAAAACACAAACACAAAACAGGGTTCAGGCACAAACCCACACAATCAGGGAGAACAGGGAACTGACGGCACTGGAAACACGGGCCCACTCACCAGAAACACTAGCTCAACCCCAGAAAAAAACCCAGGCCCCCAAGGGTGACACAACTGACATTGCGGACCCGGAGAACACCCCAGGGGCCTCCCCTCCTCCTCCAGATGCCTCCCCCTCCTCCTCCAGCTGCCTCCCGGGACCTCCTTGGTTTCTTTCAGCGGCAAACCGAAGCCCCAGGAGGTCCGCGAGGATAGTGCCTAGGCACATTTACCTGCAAAAAAATTAAAACTTACCTGAAAATCCTCCTCTGAGCGCGACAGCTGCTCCCCACGGTGGCGGCTGTTCCCGGTGCAACTGACCGCTCATGCGCCGGCGGCTGCTCCCGGGCGGCTGGCCGCTCTCGCGCTGGCGTCTGCTCCCTTGCAGCCGGCCTCTCAGCGCCGGCTCAGTCTCCAGCGCCGACAGCCCTTCTGGCGCCTACGGCCCTTTTAATCCTTGTGTGAACCACAGCCCAGACTCCATCACCTGCCTCTCAGCTCACGGAGATCTGGATGAGCCCCCAGAAAGGT
>NW_026136736.1:0-13236 GCF_905237075.1 Dicentrarchus labrax
ACGATGTACAGATGAAGATGTACAGATGAAGATGATCTCACAGATATTGGGCAGTGTGTGATGCACTTCTATGCTCTTCTATTTTCATCTTCATCTCGTGGTGTGTTCATGATTCAAGAGCAGATAAGTGTACTTTTTCTTTATATGAGTGATGAAACCCAATTTCTGTTAAACATTCTTTTCTTTTGTCGACCATGAACTACAACATCCCTGGTCGGGCCATCTGAAGACTTTTCTTGTGTCTGTCTCCCCCTCATTTTCCTTATTCCCTTAACTGCTGCTTTCTAATAAAGGCATACAATTAAAATAAAATGTCACCTGCTAAAACACCTGCAGCATTGGATGCAGTTGAGTGACCACATAAGACTGACCAGGAACTCATTGAAACATAGTTATTGTGTAACTTCTATTACTAACTGGGAAAGGTGGGAAGCTGCCAAACTTCAGGGAGCCTGAAAGCTCCGGGCTTATTGCAACCCTTGTTGTGTCATCTAGTAGTAAAAGGCCTTTTAGAGCCAGGTATGACGGTTGCTTTCTACTGACTGCAAAACTTTAGTGTTTGATAAGAAATGCCTGACTGGCTAATGTTTAGCAAACATCATAAAAACTGACAACTTTCATTAGTCTAGAGAGGTGGATAAAGTTAGTTCCAAATGTTCCAGATACAATATAAGAATCTTACGTAGTTAGTATGTTATTATTACAACACAAAACTTAAGTGTGAAGGTGTGATTCTTGGACTGAAACCTGTACAGATGGATGTTAAGCCCATTCAGTTAAATTATTTAAAGAAATCAATGAAGAAAATGAAGGCTGTACTTTTCCTGTGTGTTTGTAATTGTGAGGATATTTTGAATATAGATGGATGTTTTGAATTTCTCAGTATGATGAGTAGTTTGTGTTGGACAGAGCAAACAAGTCTAACCAGGACCTGAGTTATGGATTACATGCTGACTGGCAGCTAGTGGTTCCAGGTTTTCAAAGCAATGTGATGGCGGTCTATTTACTGTACAACTAAGATGCTGATGAAACGTGACACAAGAGAATCAACAAAAAGACGTTTTTCATTGTGTTTTTGGTTAAGACTTGTGGGTAAAGAACGAGCTGGGTCCGCTGTGGTTTCTACTGTAATGTGAGCCACAGAGTGCTGAATCGTGGTAAAGGGAGCCACTGTCAGAGTGTTTATTACGGTAGGCGTGGCCTAAAAGAAACATACACGCGTTTTCTGTCAAGTCCCAAACTACATGTACAATTTGGACTTATTTTACTGTTTGTTTGTTTGTTTGTTTAGATAATTAAGGGAAATTTTCCTCATATGAGTTCCTCATATTGGGACCTAAAGTACATTAGTAAAGTACATTCATATTTGATGTCAGTAACAATATTTATTATCTAGGCTTTTTGGACAATGTATTTATGAATTATTTTACTGTAACATATCACACAAACTGTTACATTTAATGCAGCACTTGAAGAACAGTGTTACAAATGTAATGATAACACACAGGCTTCTTCATCTATTTGTGACAAACTGGTGAAAATACAGCCTCTCTTTTTATCACTCTAAACGACACCACCTCCCTCAACAAATGCTTGTTTCCCCTTCAACCATCGTTCCCTTTATGCTACTTCCAAAACAACAACAACGACAAAAATCAGTGAGTCATAAAAAAAGTCAAATATTAAATATTTTTTTTTTTATTGTTGTAGAAAAATGGAAAATAAAAGGTAAATATAATTCTTAATTGCATAATAATAATTGAAAGATCTAAAGAAGGTTTTTATCATCATTACACATACACATTTATGTGTACAGATATACACATTTGATTTTGACCTTCATTTATTTTCATTTATTTATTTATTTTCATCAGGCCCAGTATTCATGTGAAATGATGTCTCTACCTATCATCAAGCCCTACAGTGGGTATCAGACTGTACCGTCATAACTGACCGCACTGACTGCATCTCTAACCCAACCTAACCTAAGCTGCCTCTAAATCCTTCATTCACTCAAGCAAACAGCAGATACTTTGCTGTATGACATGGCTTTATATCTACATTGTGTCTGCTCAGGCTAAACTGCAACTTCATGTGAATGCAATGGCCCGCTCAGCAGTCCAACCACCATCACTGTCTAGCTACTCGTTTGAAAAACCTGTGGTATGAGAAAGTTTTCCTCTGACCTGTCGCACCAAATAAAAAAAAATATATATATATCATCTTTTCAACAAGAGGTGATTTTCACAATTGTATACAGTGTTTACAGAAACCTATAGTTATTGTAGTTATTCTAAAACCATAAAATATTATTCTAACATGATCAAAAACAGTAATTTAAGGAATTTAATTGAAAACATTACTGCATCAATGTAAAATGAAGGGTAAAGGAAATAGAATTGATTTGTGAAAATAATCAAGCAAATTGTTTTTAAATTAGATTTAGAATATTAATTATAGATTTCTATTGTTAAATAAACGATTACATTTAACATTTACTTATAAAAGCCATAAACTACTACATCACTTTGTGACAGGAAGGCATGTTTTAGTCAGTTTAAGTTCTGTAAAGCTAAATAAAGTGACACGTGTTATATGAAGGAACTTCACTGAGTGCGTTTCACAATCAGGTCTCTGGATTCAGTTTCTCAGAGAGCTCCGATCCGTCGTCAGGAGCTGTAAGGTCAGAAACAAACAGCGTCAAACAGTGAAAGTCCTCTCATCCTGCACTCAACTTTTATAAACAGTAAATACAGGAAACAGTCTTTAAAAGTTCATCTGCACAATAATGTGAAACCCTGTTTAATCTACAGCATAAAGTGTGTGTCAGATCAGTTGAAAATAAATAAAAACAGGTTTTACTTACGAGATGGAGGGCATTTGGCTGAAATCAAAACAAAAGACAAATCATTTCTTCACCTTATCCCCAGTGAATATGATCTTCTCTTCTACTCACTAAAACTACTCATCACTTCTCTCCCACATCATCTTGGTAAGGTCAAATTATCATGACTCACAGGCTCTGAGCCTGACACTGCTTACTGTTGGTTGCTTTAAATTCTGTGGTGCAGGGAACTGATGCTTGTTTCTGTTGTGCAACCTGGATAAAAGCCTCAACTCAAAGACTAAAAGATACTGAACTGAAATCTTTCCATTTTCTCTCTCACCTTTCTTCTTTTTGTAAGCCATGAGTCCAACTGCAGTGATGAAGATGAGTACAAGAACAACTGCTGCAGCAGTGATGGGCACGGTCATGTCACTGGACTTCTCTGTTGAACAAGAAAGCAACCAAATAAACCATCCATTTAACAGTTGATTCATACATAGTTATGTATGGGTTTGCACTAGTATAGTATAAGATGCATAGACTAGAGGAACTAATAAGGAACCAATAACCAATTTCTAATGTTTCTAAAAAACAGATTTTCTGAAAATTGGTTCAGAATTTAGCAGTGCCTGAATTGTACAGAAAAAGTGCCAGTGCCCTAATGCTGCACAACCCTAACCCTGATTCTTCTGGCCTTTTTATCCTTTTCAATAAAGGACATTTTCAGTGCTGTTTGTCAACATTTTCAGTTACTGTATTGTGATAGAAAGTTATAATTCCTCATATTGCGATAGAGGATTTTGGCTATATTGCCCACCATTGCTGTGGGTCACCACAACCACGAGAGGTCCTTGAGCACACAGTCATACATGTGTACAAAAAATATGAGGCTGAGGTCCACTAGAATGCGAGGTTATCTGTAGATAGATACAAACACAAACCACCAATGCCGCAGTAACATCACTGGAGTCCTCTTTTAATCTTTAATCTAAAAAAGACAGTAGTTTACAATGGAGTTTAATGCAGACAGAGGATTCATTAGTGTGTTTCCAAAGTGGAAACATCAAACAGAAATCCATCATGTGACAACTAAAGGGCTGAACATGACTGTGTCTCTCTCTACATTAATGCTTCTGTCAGCTCTGACTGACACTTAAAAAAGACTTTTACAAATTAGAAACAAGTACTCTGTAGAAAATAAAAGGTTTTGATGCCGCAGTAACATCACTGGAGTCCTCTTTTAATCTTCACTCTTTTAATCTGTCAATTGAAATTAATAACTGAAAAGTTAAAAAACTATTAGAAACTTATTAGAGTTGATATCGGACATTATTCATTTAAGTAAAGTCATTCATCTCTTTCTGGCAGCAGTGAAATTTGACCATCTTATGGTACTTTATATTTGACTTATGACTTGAAATGAATACAATATGTGTGTATAAGAACTAAATTTTTTCTCCTTTAACACTCCCAACCTAGGGTTCCCGGCCCCCACTAGGGGTCACCAAAGCTTCACAGGGGTTGCAACACCTTCAAGTTAAATCAGTGACCACGTGTATTGTGTATCTTAACACATGTTGACATATTGGACCTACTAGTATTTGTTTGATTGTAATGAGGAAAATGAAGCTCTGATACAGGAAGAGCCTTTAAGATCCATGGCCCTTTCCTACACAAGTCTTATTTCAACAGACCTGACCCAACAATCCATAATGTAATGATGCTGCATTACGTATTTGCTCAATAAAATGCAATCAGTTTTTCTCCATTATGTAATAACACACACATTTTAAACAGCTTGAACACAATATGTAATAATTTCCCCCACATTTTAGAATAATGATTATATATTGCAGTTGTTATTACAAAATGCGGGAGATGCACTTTTTTATGATGCAATGTAATAATACGTTGCATTACTGGATGTATTCCTCAGTACACATTTTATATTTTTAACATAAACTTTCCCCTGTTGGGATGTACTTGTTGTGCCAGTTGTAAAAACTTAGAATTAATCCCACCTGCGTATAGTCATTGTGAAATTGCCTGAATGCACGCTGAAGAAGGACATATTGCCCAAAGCATCTGTGTGGCAATGTTAAAGAGTTAGATGGGAGTGCTGTCCTTCATAACATACATTTCTCAAATACCTATATATACATATGACCTGTGGTACCCCGTTTGGCTTTACAGTTGACTCTGATGTTAGTCTAAATAGCCACATAAAGACAAGACCAGCTTTTTATCATCTTACAAATACAGACAAACTCAGGGACTTCAGACCATCAGAAAGCTTCAGCTTATTCAAAGTAGTATGTCAGCTGCACAGACAAAGATGAGCAGTGGCCATAGTCAAGGTACAGACTAACAAAAGCTGTTTATTGTACTATTTTTTTTAAATCTCCATCAGTTCAGATCACTGATTTCCTTGTAAAAAGTTAAACCTGATTGACGTACTTCTATTTATTCACATTTGATGTCCTTATTCAGTAGACTGTAAGACGAAACTGTTGCAATTGAACATCTCATTCCCATATATCATCAAAGGATCATGGGAAATTTCTAATTCTAGGAAGCACTTAATACTGTTTCCTGAGGTCGGGTTCAGGGGTCCCAGAGATGTCCAGGGGTTGTGGGGAGTAACACATTTATAAAAATGACCAGGGGAGAAAGAACCAAAGACAGTTTACTTAAATCCAAATAATGATTTTTATTATCAGTTAACAGAAAATTGATACTTACAACAATAAAACTGTTGCAGTAAGACATTTGTTCCTCGTAAACTCAGATCAAGAAATGTTTCCATCACATTCAGAGATTAAATTCCAGTCATTGACGTCAATACAACATTTAAAATTACTATTTTGTCAGCACCATCATTAGAGACAGAAGCAGTCTGTTGAAACGTATTTAAGGAGTAACCCAAAAAAAAAAAAACACTGGATCAAGATCCTAAATGAACATCATTTTACTAAACATTTGAACATAGTATTTCAACACACCTGTGAGCGCTGCTGTCTTTTAGCATTATACTGTACATCACAATGAGTCGCTCACTTGAGTGCACTGTCTAAACCGTTTTGTAAAATCCCATGAAACAAATATTGTGATCCCTCAACTGTGTGCATGCATGTGTAGGCCTACGTGTTACATACTGTACAAGCAAGTCAGTGATATATGTTGGGACAAAGCCATTCAGTGATCTTTATACACTGAGATTTTGTGACACAACTGGAAGACAACAGGGGTTCAGTGCAGTCATTAGTAGTGCAGTGTTTTAAAAGAAACATCATACAGAAGTCCATGGTGTGAGAAATAAAGGGTTGGATATGACTGTGTCTCCCAGGACTGGACTTCTTCCTAATTACCAAAGAAAGATGAGTTCTAGTACCTAATAATATAAACTATACTATAATATAAAAAAGTCTTCTACAAATGAGAATAAAGTGCTCTCTGGAAAAGAAATGGTTTGGATGCCACAGTAACGTCATTGGAGTTCTCTTTTATCTTCAGAGGGAACCTGTAAAAACAGATTAATAAATGAAAAGAGAAATCAAAGTTCATGCTAAGTTTATACTAAGTGATTATCTGTTTCTGACAGTGGTGGAACTTCATTTTATTTTTATTTTATGCTACTTTATACTTATATATATAAACTGTACATAAAGCAGTAAAAACTAGCTCCACCTGTAATATTGTATCATTTTTCATCATAACGAATACTTTTAATACAGTAGGATTTTGAATGCAGGACTTTGACTTGTAACAGAGTATTCTTACATTGTTGTTTTGGTACATGTACTTAAGAAAAGGATCTGAAAACTTTTTCCACTTTTGATTTCTGGAGTAGTATCATAAAACCCCAGAGCCATCTGCTTCCTGTAGTTATAATGGATGGACTGAGAAAATTCTTTCTCATGCAGAATGTTTTTGTAAATTATAAAAATAAGCTGCATGTAATTCAGGTGGGAAGGATATTGTACATTATGTCGGTGAACATAATATGTGCACAGCCTCGTTGAAACAATGACATACTCACTGTGATCAGTTAGGAGCTGGAGTTTTGTCCAATGGCAATGAGGAATCTGAAGCTAGAAGCAAAATATTAAGTGAAATAAATTTAAATTATATAATTATAAATGAGAGACAGGAATGTATGAAGATGAATGATTGATTACTAATACTCAGGAGTAAATAATGACATTAAAGTCTTCATAATAAAATAATAAAACAAATATATTTTATTTTTCATTAGAAAAAAAACTTACTGTTTGCAGTTCTGAATCCTGAAATACAGATGAGAGATTAACAAAGTTAAATCAGAATGTATGACAGGACACAAAATAAAACACATTCATAGGAAGAAATTCCTCATGAATGTCACAGATCTCTGCTCTGAATAAAAATGTAGGAGAGCAACTCTTTCACTTAGTATATACAGTATAGTAAAGTACATAACATGTTCAATCCAGTGGAGTAAAAATGGCTTCACTCACCATTTTTGTTCCTTCTCCAGATGAAGAGTCCAGGGATGCAGAGTGCGAGCAGCAGCAGTCCTACAACAACTCCAATAACAGCACCAGCAGAAAACTCTGAGGGAGAAACTGGAGCCAAAACAGAACATTCACACTTTGTCTCTCCCACTGGAAGGAAATAAATGTGTTTAGTTTACAGGATTCACTTTAGTATTGAAGTATGAGGAGCAGATTGTGTGAATAAGACAGTAAAGTGAGAAACAGAATGTATTTCAGTCACATGAAAAGTATAGTTCTGGATTCCTTTGACACTTCCATGTGTTTGAGAGCTCAGAGCTAAGAATCTTGTTTCCCACTTACATGCTTGTGTGTTGTACTGATGTCACTGTGTCCCCAGATATTATAGAGGACTTTGAAGAGTACAACGCTGTCATAACTGATAGAATCCCATCAACCCTTCTACAGTTGACAACAGCTACATAACAGTGGAGTTGACAACACAAGTTTTAGGACATAAACTTTGTAGTTATGATGGAGGTCTAGCTTTAGTAGACAGACAAAACTATTTCCAGTCTTACCCCAGTTGGTTCTGATCTCTGCTTTGTCCAGTTTGGTGACGATGTCGTTCTTCACACCAGAGAGCTGAAACACACAGTCGTACCTCCTCCAGTCTTCAGGTGTGACTGATGAAAGGTTCAGGTCAACAGTCATCTGGAAGGATCCATCGTGGTTGGGGAGGATCTCTCCGTGGTCCACGTCCTCATGAATCTCCTCTCCATCTTTCCTCCAGAACATCAAGGCTCTGTCAGGGTAGAAACCTGTAGCGTGGCAGCTGACTGGAGAGGAGGGAGTCTTCTGGAGGAGAGACACTGAGGGAAGGTCTGGAGAGAGAGAGAGAGAGAGAGAGAGAGAGAGAGAGAGAGAGAGAGAGAGAGAAAGAAACCAGATAGGGGGTAGAGAAAGACAAATTCAAGAGGGAGGAATCAGGGAAAGAGAAAATGGGACAGATATAAACAATTAAAGACATGCTGCATCTATCTGTATTATGAGTCATTTTAAATTACAGAGGTCAAAGTCAGTCAGGTCAAAAAAAAAAAAAAAACATGTCAGTATATGACCTCTGATGGTGGTAGAAGATAAGCAGTAATCCACCTCAGGTATGTTAAGCAGCCTATGCTAGCAGCTTCGATCACACACAGAGTTAACTAAACCAATGATGAACTGTGATGACATGTTCAGCTGCATGTCATCCTTCCTCAGTTGGCTCAAGGTGGGGTCCAGAAATGATGTGGGCTTCATAGACTTTCGGCTGACTTTCTGGGGAAAATCTGGTCTGATTAGGAGAGACGGCATCCATCCCACTTTGGACAGAGCAGCTCTCTTATATACAAATCTGACTGTTTATTACTGAACCTAAAACCTGACAACCCAGAGTTGAGAGCAGGAGGCAGAGCTGCAGTCCTACACGCTTCTCTGCACTTTAGTTAGAGCAGATACCCACCCAGAACCCCACAGAGACTGTGTCCCCTGACCACTTCAATTATTTAAAGAGGAAGTAAAGGGAAGAAGAGTTAAACACATGAACCTAAAAAGAATTAAAACCAACTCTGCAACAGCACAAAATAAAATAATTAAATATGGACTGATTCATGAATTAATATCAGATTATCATACAGATTTATTTAGGCTTACTGAGACCTGGCTGTGCCATGAATAATATGTTAAATTAAAAATTAAAACATAGGAGGTTAACCCGATGGTATTACCGCCAACCTTGTGAATTAAAGCAAATAAGAAATTTGAAAGAAATAGTCTTAAAGCATATAGAAAGGGCCTCTGTAATGCCAGAGCAGCCTACTGTTCATCATTAACAGGAAAAGAGAAACAACCAGGTATCTTTCAGCACTGTTGCCAGCCATGTATTCCTTTATCTCTCAGCAGCAACGACTTCATGAGCTTCTTTAATGATAAAATCATTACTATTAGAGACTAAATGAATCCCCTCCTGCTCTCAACAGGTACTGATGTCTCTTCTAACACAGGAATCTTAACAGCTGTAAACCCAGATATATATATTTAGACTGCTTTTCTGCTGTCAACCACCAATCAACTTCAACAATTGCTTCATCTAAGCCATCAACCTGTCTCTTAAACCCCATCCTAAATAAGCTGCTTAAAGAAGTTTTACCCTTAGTTGGCATTTTTTTTACCAGATATGATCAAAGGCCTTAAGGACATAAAAACCTGGATGACCTAAACATTTCTGATAACAACATTTGGACAAAATCAAAGTTCTATCTATCGATTTATATATATCATGAAAAATAAAAGAACTGATAAGATTAAAGTAATGGATCGATAAGCAGTATTGGTAATAGTAGTACTGTTAAAACCTTAATGATACCATCTATACAATCTGTGTAAACTTATTACCTCATGCTAGTGGTGCACTGTCTGGCTATCACAGTATCAGCTTTGATGGAAAGTAATGTAGAACACCTACAACTGTCAGACTCTACTGATTGGTCAGGGCTAAATCAAATAATACCTTCAACAGCCAAAAATAAGATAACGTCAAACTGATTGGAGTAATAATACAATGGCAGTTCAGTCTGAGCAGATTATAGGAACATTGTTGTGTTCATCAAACTAAATCAGGTCATGTGATTCTACCTTTTCTCTGCAGAGAGCTGTTGCCATAGTCCACATACTTCTTCAGGAACTCAGGGAAAGTCTTAGTGAGGTCAGATTCCTTGACTTCTATTCTAGCTTTGTCAGTGTCCCACATCAGTTTGGTGGTGACAGCCTGAGGTTTCAGAGCGATCCATGTCAATGTCTTGAGGTCAAAAGATATAAAGTCTTCTCCATTATAACCAAACTGATTAAAACCATTAACCTCTCCAGTCTCATCATCCCACTCACATCCTGATATGTCCTGTAAAATGTGGACACCTGAGAGAGAGACAGAGACAGAAACAGAGACTGTAATTAACAATGTACAGAATACAGATGAAATCTCCAGTGGAAAGATGATCTTATAAATATTGTGCATTGTGTGACACTTGTGTCTTGTGGTGTGATCATGATTCAAGAGCAGATAATCAGTGCACTTTATCTGAGTGATGAAACCCAATTTATTTTCCACAGCTAAAAGTTACAATAGTAGCTACTGTTGTATGAACTGACAGATGACTGTCAGTGGCAGTATACAAAGTGGGTATGTTGAATTATATGCACATTAAACTCTTATTAAAACAAAGTCACACCTGTGTGACACCTGCAGTCTCAGATGCAGTCCAAGCTCAAATTCATTAATATGCACGTGTTAGCTATCCTATATCTGTGTGTCAAACAACAAACCAGGCTGCAAATCATTTTAGTAGTAAAAGTAAAATATAATATACATAAATACTTTACCTCCACTTTGGTTGAGGCGCTGCTTCAAATTATTAATCCACACTTTAAATAGGTTTGGCCCTCTCTGAAAACACTCCTGAGTGTACCACTCAAAGTGCTGAGGATCATCTTCAAATATCTTTTTTCATCCAGTCCTGTTTTGGTTCTACTATATTTTTGTTGCCGTCGCAGTAACCGACCAGACTTCCATCAACCTCTAGAGATCCTACAAACTCTGATAAGTTTGGGACTCCACTGGATCCAGTTCGAAATATCTTCAGAGAGTGTTTCACTGCAGGACAAACACAGTTTATACATTCAGTAAAGACCCATCATGAATCTGATGTATTCAGTCAGCAGCCTATGATTCTATCAAAACATATAAAGTCAGTCTTATGAAGTTTAAGTAATAGTGAAACTAAAGTGCTGTTTTCTGGAGCTACAGGAGCCAAATGCACTCTGTGGCTCACGTTATCGCAGTCAAATGCAGAGCCGAGTGGAAAGTGAAGCAAAGAGCTTAAAGAGTTCAAATGTGATCTTACCTGCTGATGAAACGTGACAGAAGAGAAGCAACAAAAATAACGTTTTCATCTTGATTTGATAAAGTCGGGTGGGTAAAGGACCGAGCTGCGGCTTCCTCCTTGCGGACAGAAGTGGGACTCTTTCTGTTGTTAGGGGCTGTACGAGAGTTATTGAGGTCGGGAGGAGGGATGAATCTCCTGTTTCTGGATAGTCAAAGACGGCTGATATCGCTCCATATCAGCGACACAACTTGAAACCCGTAGACTCTGCAATGACACGTCGGGAATCTCCCTCATGGGGCCCCTTACTAAATAAAAACCGTGACAGGGGTAAGTGGGAATGTGTAAGCTACGTGTGTTACATTATAAAAAAAGTAGTGCTGCCAGCCAGCCTGTTACTTTATCCCAAACTCCCAGTCATCCACCAAGCACCAAACAAGTTTACTGCACATTAAAGTGTAAAGTGAATTCAGCCATTTTCTTCTAAACACATTCATAGCCACACAATAAGTTAGTCCTTTTCTGCCAGTGCCAATGATATTTTCTCCCAGAATAAAGCATTTGTTGTCAAATGTTAAAACTGATACCAGCATCAGTTCTGCTGTCAGTTTAGTTTAAACTGGTGCTAATTTGTATTTGGAATTATGTTTTTTAAGTGTGAGCTGCTGGACGACTGAATTTCCCTTAAAATAAAGTAAATAAATAAATAAAGTATATCCTATCCTATATATCCATAAATGTTTTGCTATAGCCTAAATGTTACATTAAATAAAATGTTAACATGAAGCATTAAAGTTGTAACTGCAAATGGATGTTCATTAATTATTCCATACAGATCTCAGATGTTGTGTTTGTGTAGCGTGCCAACCAAATACATTGTGCTCTTTTCTTTTTTCTTCCATTTTGTGCTTTGTGTCTTATGAAGTTTAAGTGATAGTGAAACTAAAGTGCGGTTTTCTGGAGCTACAGGAGCCAAAGAATCTTTATTTATTTGTGTCTGATGCTCCGAACCACATCATGCCAACCACCCACATTAATTCTTGTCATGTGGAAAGTTTCCAATGACTAGCTAGCAATTAGGACACACCTCATGATGGTATTCCTGAAACAATCACAGCCCTCAGTTCCTCACTTTCAACAGAACATTTGTTTTGAGTTTGATTTAGAATGGTGTATATTGTATATTGAGGTTAAGTTAAAGGCTGTCAGTAGTCTATGTAAGATGAATGCTCTTTTGAAGGTACTGTAATTTCACACACTAATTCTGCTCTACACAGGAGCTCCTGGGCCAAAGGAAACTGCTGTAACAGAAAGAACTTAAAGGAAAGCTGTAAAATGTTATCTTACCTGGAGATAAAAAAAATGACACAAAAGGAGCAACAGAGAAAGAAATAAGTTTGAGAAAGAAGTAGAGCCGAAGAGCTTGTTAGAATCAACTGATGTTAACTTTGTCTTGTGGCGCCCCCTGGTGTCCCTGAGTGTTTGGTGTTTATGGTGCCAGGTCAGATTGTGGTGTTGACTGGGGGATAATTGGTGCCGACGGGGAACACCTGGGCCCGGTGCTCCCAGGCTATATAGTCAAGGCCCTGTTACCCATTCTAGCTCTCTGCTGATTCTGGTTCATGTTGTTTGAGTTGTACTAATTTGTTGCTCTCCTCTTTGCAGGCACACTGCCAGTGGTGTGAGGACTGCAGCGTGGCCTCATCTTATATTTTGTTTTGTACACTTTACAACATACACACCTATTATCCCTCATGCACACTTTACACTACTGACTACACTGATATTCACAGTCTATATTTAAAGTATTTAGTTGTTCATTTCATAATTTGACTTTTGTTCAATAGATTT
Organism: Dicentrarchus labrax; assembly: GCF_905237075.1. Lineage (NCBI taxonomy): Eukaryota > Metazoa > Chordata > Actinopteri > Moronidae > Dicentrarchus > Dicentrarchus labrax. The sequence goes on from NW_026136736.1 coordinate 13,071, forward strand.
CTTTTTGTTATTCCTTAAAGTGGTGTATCTCGCATATTTGTCCTGCCTTAAGAGCCAGGGTGTGACAGTCTTCAGTCCAATGATGTTTCCTGGTTTACTGACATGCGTGTTTGTTCTCTGGAAGATGAGTCATGTTCACCAGTTGATGACTCATTTTAGGTGAACA